>NC_136271.1:4929805-5174805 GCF_964187855.1 Myxine glutinosa
AGGCTAACTGAACACCAACGTGCTGTAAGACGACAAGACAGGTTGTCATTGGTTGCGACACACACACACGCACACACACACACACACCAACACACATTCTCATGGAATCAGACCACGATCCTTGGTACAGGATCTTTAAGAGTGAACTGCGAGATTGTCGAGGCCTGGTACTCTGATTAAAAACTCCATCAACCGACACATCGACTTACACCCACACACAGCACTACGCAATCAATTACAACATCAAAAACGGCAGAGTCATTTGAATGCAGGGAAGCCCTGTGATTGGCGAGGACTTGGACCAATCCATCACGTGAACCGTCCCCAACGGAACTTAACGGTTAACACCACACTCAACGCCTCTGAGGAAGAGAATTAGTTTGTTCTTGAAACGTCAGGCTGTTAATAAAGAATTTTTACTAATTTTACTGCTCAGTGTGCTATCATTTACAATATGAATCCTGAGCTGCAAATCTTTCGACATGTACGTATGTATATAAATATATATATTTATATATATATATATGTATGTATGTTGTCGAGGATTGGAGCTAATAATAATAATAATAATTCATTTATTTTGTATAGCGCTTTTCCAGAAGCCCAAAGGCGCTTTGACAGAGTGGAAAACATAATGCATAACAATACATGAAAACAACAATTGCAAAAAGACAAGAATCAATAGGGAAATATTTAAAGCAAAAGGAGGGAGAAGGAGAAGAGATAGTCAGGGGTTAAATGCTGTGGGTTGAATGTTGAATGCAGCGTTGAACAGGTGGGTCTTTAGTGATGTTTTGAATGTGGTGAGTGAGGAGGAGTCTCTGATGGTGTGAGGTAGTGAGTTCCAGAGGGTGGGAGCAGCGATGGAGAAGGCCCTGTCCCCCCAGGATCTGAATTTGGTCCGGATGGAGGGGGTCAGGAGGTTGGTACCAGCAGAGCGGAGGTTGCGGGTGGGAGTGTGTCTGGAGAGGAGGTCAGCCAGGTAGGATGGGGCCAGGTTATGGAGGGCTTTGTATGTCAAGAGGAGGATTTTGTACTGGATTCTCTGGGGGATGGGGAGCCAGTGAAGCTTGTAAAGGACGGGGGTGATGTGGTCACGGGTCCGGGAATGAGTGAGTAGACGGGCAGCGGAGTTCTGAATGTATTGGAGTTTATTGGTGATTTTTGAGGGTGAACCATAGAGGAGGCTATTGCAGTAGTCCAGACGGGAGGTGATGAAGGCGTGGATGAGGGTTTCTGCAGCCGTGGAGGAGAGGGATGAGCGGAGACGGGCAATGTTTTTCAGGTGAAAGAAGGCTGACTTTGTGATCTGTTTAGTGTATTTGTCGAAGGAAAGGGTTTGGTCAAAGATGACGCCAAGATTCCGGATGTGAGGGGAGGTGGATACTGGGATACCGTCGATGTTGAGGGCAAAGTTATGGGTGGATTTTGTGAGCGTTTTTGGGCCAATGATGATTATTTCAGATTTATCACAGTTAAGCTTGAGGAAGTTGATTTGAAGCCAGGATTTTATTTCAGTGATGCAGTTTGTCAGGATAGAGTGGGTGTCGGTGGAGACGGACTTGGTGGAGATGAAAAGCTGGATGTCATCGGCGAAGCAGTGGAATTGGAGACCATGACGGCGGATTAAGTGACCGAGCGGGGACAGGTAAAGGATGAAGAGGAGGGGGCCAAGAACTGAACCTTGGGGGACACCTTGGGGGAGGGGAGCAGTGGGGGATTTGCAGTTATTGATGGAGATGAACTGGCATCTGTCAGAGAGGTATGATTTAATCCAAGAGAGGGCAGTGCCGGTGACGTTAAAGGTGGATTCAAGTCGGGTGAGGAGGATAGTGTGATCGATGGTGTCAAAGGCAGCGCTGAGGTCGAGGAGGACGAGAATGTTGAGGTTGCCAGCGTCAGAGGAGAGGAGAAGGTCGTTGGTGATTTTGAGGAGAGCAGTTTCAGTACTGTGGTTGGAGCGGAATCCGGATTGGAATGTTTCATACAGGTTATTGGCAGAGAGATGATGTTTGAGTTGAGTGGCTACAGCGCGTTCCAAAACTTTTGACAGAAAGGGTAGGTTGGAGATGGGTCTGAAGTTGTTTAGGGTGTCAGGGTTTAGACCAGGGTTTTTTAGAATGGGGGTAACAGCAGCAATTTTGAGGGAAGGTGGGACGATGCCTGTAGACAGGGAGGAGTTTATTGTTGCAATGATAAGTGGAGAGAGAGCAGGGAGGGAGGCTTTGACAAAGCTGGAGGGGATGGGGTCAAGAGTGCAGGTGGCAGTTTTCATTCCTATGAGGAGTTCAGAGAGGTCAGTAGGAGAGATTGGGGAGAACCGAGACAGGGGATGGCAGGACAAGGGGGGGCAGGTGGTTGGAGGGGGAGCGGGTGCGGCGGTGGTCAAGCTGTTGTAGATGTTGTCAATTTTGCGTTGGAAGAAAGAGAGGAAGGAGATGCAGTTGTCTACTGTGAATGACTGGGTGGTGGTGTTCAGGGGGCGGAGGAGTTTGTTTATTGTCGAGAAGAGTGCTTTTGGGTTTCCGGAGCCAGAGTGGATAATTTGAGAGTAGTAGGCAGAGCGGGCGCGGGAGAGGGCATCTTTGTAGTGTTGTATGTGGTCCTTGTAGGCTTGGGAGTGAACTGTGAGACCCGTTTTATTGCGGAGTCTTTCAAGTTGGCGAGCACGAGTTTTCATCAGGTGGAGTTCAGGGGTAAACCAGGGAGCAGAATGGGTGAAAGAAACTGTTTTGTTTTTTACAGGCGCAAGCTGGTCAAGGCAGGAGGAGAGAGTGTGGTTGTAGTAGTCAGTGAGGTCGGAAGGGGTGTGGAGGTCAATGAAGGGAGAAGTGGACATTTTTTCAGAGAGGGTGGATGAGAATGAGGTAGGTGAAAGAGCGTTTAGCTTACGGAAGTTGATTGTGCGATAATGCCTTGGTGTTGGGGCGGGGATGTTGATGGTCAGAGTGATGGCTAAGTGGTCAGAGAGGGTGAGGTCGGAGCCATAGAGATGGTGCAAATTTAATCCAGTGGAGCAGACAAGGTCCAAAATGTGACCACGGATATGGGTAGGAAAGTCGACATGTTGAGTGAGGTTAAAGCAGGTGAGTAAATCAGTGAAGTCAGTGGTTATTGTGGAGTCAGTGGTGTCCATGTGGATATTGAAATCACCAAGGAGGAGGATTGAGGGGGAGAGGGAACATAGCTGGGTCAGAAAGTAGGAGAAGTCAGACAGGAATGATGGGTGTGGTTTGGGAGGGCGGTAGACGACAGCCATGACTGACTGCGTGTGACCAGAGAGTTTTAAAGCCAGGTGTTCAAATGATGGAGCAGATGAGATGGAGATGAGGTTGGTCTTGATGTCTTGACGGTGGATAACGGCAATTCCACCACCTCGGCCCTCCGAGCGTGGTTTATTGACGTAGGAATATCCATTGGGTGTGGTGAGGTTGAGTGTGTAGTAGTCCAGAGGTTGTTGCCAGGTTTCGGTGAGACAGAGAAAGTCCAGTTTGTTATCCAGGATGTATTCGTTCAGGATGAGGCATTTATTGTTGAGGGACCGGGTGTTGAACAGGGTGAGCTTGATGTTGTTTTGAACAGCAGGGATGAATTCAGGTGATTTAGCCAGGGTTCGTAGGCAGGAGGTGCGATCGTGTGGGTTGCTGTGACCAGGTGCGCTGGGACGAAGAGTGAGAGTGCGCTGAGCCGACCAGAGGACGGGGATGGAGTGACCTGATTGCAAATAAACAAACTTGCGACCGGAGCCACGGTGAATGTACCTGGGTCGTCGGAGGAGTCCATTTGATTTGATGGCAGAGATGCATGATGGGGTGGAGCGGGTATTGAGCAGAAGAAGCCTTGCGGCGGAGTACTTCAGAGCCATGCCAGGCAGGAGCGAAGGGACGAGTACGAGGCCAAGGTCGAGGAGGCAAAGCAGCAAACGCAGCGGCAAACGCAGCGGCAAACGCAGCGGCAAACGACTGCAGCCGCTAATCAAGACCACAGCGGCAAACAAGGCCACAAGGCCACCAAGACCACACGGCCACCGGCAAACAAGGCCACGGCCACAAACAACGGGAGCGGGCCTTTCGATTCCGTATTCCGTACCATCAAAAGCAGATTCCGTTATCCAGCCGGAGAACACGCGGCACGTGCGGGTGTGAAAAGGCAGGACAGGTATGAGATGTCAGGTCAGAAAAGTAGAAGCAGACCCTGTACATCCATCCAGTCGGAGAAGCGGCGAATATGCAACGCCAGCGTACTCTCGCAACCGAACCCGGAAGTCAACCGAACCCGGAAGCTAAGACTGCCCCTTGGGGAAAACCATCACTCGGACTCCTTCTGGAGCTTGTTCGCTGTCTGAGTGCAACCGTATATATCTTTGATTGCTAAGCAGAGAAGAAAGGACACACCTTGTGACTTGGCACTGGAAAAGTCTGGTGGTTTTCAACAGAAGACCATGTCGCCATACCAGAGCATGTGCAGATGAAAGGTCAATCGGTGCAACACCTGTCTGGAGTGCGCGTTGGTAGCTAGTGTCATGTGGGTGGTAAGTGGAAGTACTTGATCAACACAACTCCGACCAGGTCTGAAACCAGATTGTTTCTTGGGAAGGTTGGGCTCCGCCAGTGGAGAAAGCCTGGCCAGAAGGACAGGCTCAAAAAACTTGTATGTCGTACATGGCAGAGATTTGGGCCGACATCTCGATCCATCAGCAGTGGGGTTCCTTGGCTTAAGGATGGAAATGACTTTAGCCTCTCTCCAGAATGATGTTATGACTCCAGTTTCATGGATGTTAGTGAAAAGAGAAGCCAACCAATCACGTCTGTGAGGTCATGAAAATTGAATCCATACGAGTGACGTTAATGTAACAACACAAAACGAGTATTTATAACTAGCAGAGGCCTATGGTAAAAAAACCACGATGTAACAAGAAAAACGGAAGCCTTTTATTCTTGTGCTGGTGGAAAGGGCTAAAAATGGGAAGTTATATATTTCTTAACGATTTTTTTTTTTTTTTTTTTTGGAATGATCGAGGAGGAGTCCTGGAGGAGTCCAACAGGATCTCTGGGTATTAAGTGATTAAAATTCATCATTTTGAGATTGGTCGGGATCGTTCTGTTTACTAAGAAAAAAAATCCTTGAGATTTACGGGGTGCAGGGACCTTTCCATGTCTTGTTTGACTGTGAATTAGTCTTCTTCTTCTTCTTTTTAAGAGATGGGTACAACATTCAGGCTCAGGCTGAGGACTGCTTTTCCCTTGTGAGAAAACGACCAAATAGCTCACGTAGTTTCAATGTCCTGTGTCCTGTTAAATATTCTTGGAGTTGAATTCCCGAATCTCATAATGGATGGAATGGACCAAATGGCAACACTTGTGAATCAGAAGGTGAAGTTCCTTCTATTAACAAGCTCCAATGGTTGATCCTTTCGGTGGACCGATGGAAATTTGAGCGACAACCATTTGCAATATATTTGGACTTTAGGTAATGACCAATGGAATTGATCTGGCTTCAAAATCATTCTTTGGGAACATAAGTAAGGTAAACTGGTGTGCTAAATTACCTCTAATTGGAGAAAATAGCAGGAGGTAACATAGCATTGGTAAACTGGTGTGCTAAATTACCTCTAATTGGAGAAAATAGCAGGAGGTAACATAGCAAATCATGGCGCTGTTCCTTTGAATAATCCTCTTGAGACCTGGCTTTTTAGGATACGCATTGTTGCATTGGGGCATTTTGGGATACGCGTTGTTGCATTAGGGCTTTTTAGGATATGCATTGTTGCATGAGGGCTTTTTAGGATATGCATTGTTGCATGAGGGCATTTTGGGATATGCATTGTTGCATTGGGGCATTTTTGGATACGCGTTGTTGCATTGGGGCATTTTGGGATACGCATTGTTGCATTCGGGCATTTTGGGATACGCGTTGTTGCATTACGGCTTTTTTGGGATACGCATTGTTGCATTGGGGCATTTTTGGATACGCATTGTTGCATTAGTGCATTTTGGGATACGCGTTGTTGCATTCGGGCATTTTGGGATACGCGTTGTTGCATTACGGCTTTTTTGGGATACGCATTGTTGCATTGGGGCATTTTTGGATACGCATTGTTGCATTAATGCATTTTGGGATACGCGTTGTTGCATTCGGGCATTTTGGGATACGCATTGTTGCATTGGGGCATTTTGGGATACGCGTTGTTGCATTAGGGCTTTTTAGGATATGCATTGTTGCATGAGGGCATTTTGGGATATGCATTGTTGCATTGGGGCATTTTTGGATACGCGTTGTTGCATTGGGGCATTTTGGGATACGCATTGTTGCATTCGGGCATTTTGGCATACGCGTTGTTGCATTACGGCTTTTTTGGGATACGCATTGTTGCATTGGGGCATTTTTGGATACGCATTGTTGCATTAGTGCATTTTGGGATACGCATTGTTGCATTCGGGCATTTTGGGATACGCGTTGTTGCATTACGGCTTTTTGGGGATACGCATTGTTGCATTGGGGCATTTTGGGATAAGTGTTGTCGGGATCGTTCTGTTTGGGGCATTCCCAAAAATTAGTTGCATTCGGGATAAGTGACAAAGAGATAGCACACTGAGCAGTAAAATAATTAAAATGATGTTATGACTCCAGTTTCATGGATGTTAGTGAAAAGAGAAGCCAACCAATCACGTCTGTGAGGTCATGAAAATTGAATCCATACTAGTGACGATACGCGTTGTTGCATTAGGGCATTTTGGGATACTTGTTGTTGCATTAGGGCATTTTGGGATATGCGTTGTTGCATTAGGGCATTTTGGGATACGTGTTGTTGCATTAGGGCATTTTGGGATAAGTGTTGTTGCATTAGGTTATTTTGGGATAAGTGTTGTTGCATTAGGGTATTTTGGGATAAGTGTTGTTGCATTAGGGCTTTTTGGGATACGCATTGTTGCATTAGGGCATTTTGGGATACACGTTGTTGCATCAGGGCATTTTGGGATAAGTGTTGCTGCATTAGGGCATTTTGGGATACACGTTGCTGCATTAGGGCATTTTTGGATATGCATTGTTAAATTAAGGCATTTTGGGATACGTGTTACTGCATTAGGGCATTTTGGGATACACGTTGTTGCATTAGGGCATTTTGGGATACGCGTTGTTACATTAGGGAATTTTGGGATACACGTTGTTGCATCAGGGCATTTTGGGATAAGTGTTGCTGCATTAGGGCATTTTGGGATACACGTTGCTGCATTAGGGCATTTTTGGATACGCATTGTTAAATTAGGGCATTTTGGGATATGTGTTCCTGCATTAGGGCATTTTGGGATACACGTTGTTGAATTAGGGCATTTTGGGATACGCGTTGTTACATGAGGGAATTTTGGGATACGTGTTGCTGCATTAGGGAATTTTGGGATATGTGTGGTTGCATTCGGTTGTACCCACAACGGAAAACTCGTCTTTATTAGTCCCCTCCCGGTGTACAGCGGAGGGGACTTTAGGTTTGCACGCCGTCCGTCAGTCCGTCAGTCCGTCAGTCCGTCACGCAAAGAACCGTTTTCCGGACTTTTTTTCTAAACGCTTAACGCTAAAGATTTCAAACTTGGCACATGGTTTCCTCATGATAAGATACAGATCAAGTTCGAACTTCACGACGTTTCGATCATTTTTGACAAAGTTATGGCACTTTGAACTTGGGGAATTCTGATAATTCTAATGATCCTTAACTCAGTGCCATTTAAAGTTTTCATTTACTTTAAAAAAGAATTTCTCTGCAATAATTGGACCGATTGAGATCAAGTTTTCACCGTAGGGGGGACTCGGTCTGTACAATATTTTAATGGTAATTATGACGTCACAGGTCACGTGGTTCGGCTGCCATATTGTTTTTCGTGAAAACACGAAAACCCATTTTTCTCTGCATCCATCTGAACAGATCGAGGCCAAACTTTGCAGGCAGAATCGCATACCCATGACGAACAAAAAAGTCAGCGAGCATGACATGCGTCACATGGTTTCAGAGTTATGACGTTTTTAAGCATGAACTTTAAAACCGAGTTCCTCCATCATTTTTTATCCAATCGAGGGGAAACTTCACACATCTGTTCAGCATGTCAGTCTACTAAAATGTCCTTTTGGAATTTGCGATAGTAGGCCATGGGCTACCTAGACCCCTGGTGCACCCCCCCCCCCCCCCCCCACCAACCTACCACCCAAGGTTTTTTTTAAGCCTTGGGGTGTCTTGAACACGAAATTGAATGTTAACAGTGAAAATATAGGGACGAACTTTCTGTTTTGACCACTTGAATGGAGATACCCTCAATCGCGTTTTGGTGTTTTCGCGTCGAACAACATTAGGGGGTATGGTTACCTCTAGCTCTGCCTTATCCGTTCTACTTCACCAATCTGTAAGTGGGGTATACCATTGGAAAGGGTATTGAATTTCCTTTCCGATGGTATATTGCTCTTTAAGATATAAGGTATACTTATCCCTCTATGTTCGCCCAAACGTATTTTTTATCGACAAGTCCTCAAATAGTCAATAGTCAATAGTCAATAGTCAATATCTATATAATAATACCGTAAGGACTCGACTTTGTTATCCCTTTTACGCCGCACCCAGTGACCCGATGCCCACGGCACTAATGCATTTTCCATCTACGAACCGCGCTCTTTGTTTATCACGTACAGCCATACTCGAAAAATCTGAATTCGCCGACGTTGGGACCCAAAAGCATCCGATTATCGGCCGATACGACGCCATCTTACGACACCATCGTATTGGCGTCTGCTGGGCGAAGGCGATGCGAGCCGTCCGCTGATTGGACAGTCGAGTGGTGTGATGGGTGGTGTGAACCAAATGGTCTTTTTATTCCCTTGAACATTTGAAATTAGGATATATAAGGAAACGTCTTTATCGTCATTTTAATAAAGTTAAATGGAGTGACGTTGCGATACTCGGGGTGCGTTGCATAAATCCTCGTATCTCAGAGAGGTGTAGCAGGTGGCGAGACGTAAGGAAGCTTAAAGATAACGAGCTGAAAACAGACGAACGATATCCCTTCCGTGGATGTTCCACGGGTTTCACGTCTTTATCGTCATTTTAATAAAGTTAAATGGAGTGACGTTGCGATCAGTGAGTTGTATACGAAGAGATAAAAGGATGGCATTGACTTCGAGACGGTACGTGATAGTTGGCTGCGGCTGGCTGATGCCACGTTTTTTTTCTTTCTAAGTGCCATGGATGCTGATGGACATAATAAAGGTATCGGCTGATCTCTCATCGTAATATTACCCGATGGAAATGAACTGTTTCTTTGTTTGTCATTTCCTGTGCAATAATGTCAAATTGATAAGTCATACATCCTTTTCTATGGACAGCTGCTCTCCTTTTCGATGGCATCGTCTATTGATATGCATGTTCTTCTTTCATATAATTTTACACATTCACAATCAGTATTTCAACTCTTGCAGACTTTGGAAAGGAAGTTGACTCACAGGCCAACTCTCTGGCTCAATCACAGGCTGACGCACAGGCGATGTAATTGTGAGTAGCATTTTTGCACAAGTGAAAATTGATCTTTCTTCCTATCTCTTACTCGGACAAGCAAATCCCCTATGCCATCCATAATGGTACACTCTATCCATACACCACATCCTCCCTTCCGTGGATGTTCCACGGGTTTCGGCTAGTAGTCAATAATAGTCAATCAGCTTTGTGGGCGTCTTCCCAGTCTGAGAGATGAATCCTGTCCATCCAGGTACCTCTTGTTGTGTGCTTTGGTGTTGCATCCTGATCAGCACCCATATCAAATGACACAGGTTTGCATCCCTCAAGGTCTCATCTGCTCCAGGACAAGTGAGTTGCTGAATGGCAATTTGGGGGCTTCTACGCTTGGTTACATAGCACTCTGGTAGGTCAGCTTTGTTGAGTTTCAAAGAGCGTTGTGTGGTCTTGGTAACGGACGGTATGGACGGACGAGTTCCACCATAATCTGCAGGGTCTCCTTCGATGTCCTGCAGCATGATCCCATGCGCCGTATGGATGGAACCCATTCCCGTCAAATCATACAGCAGTTGGTCAAAATTGTCGAATTCCGAGTGAAAGACTGCAGGTGCTGCTGGAGACCGAATGATTTCAGTGGATAAGAGGCTGGAGGTTTCCTCAACAGCTCGTGCAATAGCTGTCTCAAGCTCTAATGAGAACGAGTAGTTCTCACTGTGGCCCATCCGGTTTAGTAGCGTAATCAACCTCTCGCTTCTAAATAGATGACGTAACGTCATACAGATTAGTATGTGCTTAGGCTGTTTCCAGGACCCGTTCGTTGCCGCTCGACATATGTCCTGACCAATGGAGTATACAAGTCTCTGTGATTTCCTTGTGGATGTGGTTGCCTTTCCAGCCAGTACGTAGCTAAGAAATGTTTGGAGATCCGATGGAATGTCAACTGCAAGATTTCCCAAATGTTGAGCTGTTGGGGGGCCATTTCAACTCAGGCGATTTTGCGAATCCATCCAAGATCAACTGGTGTAGATGGGATCCCGCTTCCTTGACCAGGTCAGCGGATCCAAGCTCGTAGGCATGCTTCACAGCTGTATCCGTGTCGATAGTGGAGCTGTACACTATGAATGATTTGTAGCAGCCCATGTTACAGAATAATAGTTTGTCCTTGTATTGATCATGCGTCTGCAGCTTTATTTTCAGGTTTTCGCTCCTGTATTCTGGATTAGGGTATTGCGAATCCTGCAGGGATGATATGTAAATGTTGCGTAAATCCGTTAGTTTCAGAATTTGTTTCTTTTTGAGGACATCTGTGTCCAGTATGCTACAGACAGCCTTGAATGCTTCTCCGTGTGCCTTCTCCATGTCGGCTTGCCTCTTCCGCTGTTCATCATCAGTGCTTCTCCACTTTTGTGGCTTCTGTACATATTTGGCCCGACAGGACTTGTGATATTTGGCCTCGCATGCGAACAGGTCATGCCCTCTGATCCGACGTAGCAAGCTCTCATCACTTCGCTCCTCAGCTGACGCGACAACATTTTTCCCTCCGTCAAATTCAAACATTGACAAACCTTCTGATGTCCACGATCCACTTGATTTGATCTTCTTCCTCCCTTCAGACTTACAAAATAAACAGTCGGGGTTGAAGAGGACGCGATCACCTTCTGTCGACCGACTTGTTCTGGGGGCAGTACCTGTTTCAAGTGGGTCAGATGGTTCAGATGGTTGCAGGCGATCCAGATTCATAGTGAAGCGTTGGTAACATTGTCGGTGATAACCATGATGGTCTGACAGGGTACTGGGTATTAGATCACATGATCCTTTCATCCTGTGTGTAGAATCCACTGGTTGGGAAAGCCGTCTTTGTCTGATGTCCTGCAACTTCGACAATTTGTTCTCGGCGGTACTGGTGCTCGAAAGAAGCTGAAGTGGTCCATACTTTAATCCTGGAACATGGACAATGCATTCGGGTATATGTTTCTGTGTCTGTGTTTCTTCATTACTTGTAGAACCACTATCGTGTCGTGTTTTTTTCTGGGGAGGTGGACCAGTCTCCATCGGCGTGGAGGGGTCAGTAGGATCAGACATGATCAGGCTGCGTCATTTGGTGCATTCACACTGGACCTGAAAAGACACGTTTAAAGTCATATTTAGAAACAGAAGACAATCAAATATATGTGTAATATTTAGTATTTATGTGTAAAACCAAGGTAAGAGAATCAGGAGACGTATATATTCACTTGGTTGAATGGTACACTGGAAATTGAAACTTAACTACAATTGTTGTGAATTTTCATAGCCATGTCACACGACATGTATTAGTAAAAACTTAACTAACCTGTGACGAAGTCCTTTCAGAATTGCCTGGGTAGAACTTAACTATATTTTCACATGTACAACAGGAGATATAACTGAAAACAAAAACTGTATGGCGAATAATCGTAAAGAGTGTTGGAGAAAACATGAATGCCATGAATCGCGTTGGCGGCCATCTTGGACTTTCCTTGTTGTTCCAATTATGTGGTATTGAAAATTCCAAATTGCACCTAGATATGATAAAATGCATATATACAATAAATACACATCATCAATGGGTGCCAATTTGTGAAAAAACTGATTAATAATGTTTTTGTCCTTGAATGGGGGGTTTATCGAGAGATTTGAGGACTTGTCGATAAAAAATACGTTTGGGCGAACATAGAGGGATAAGTATACCTTATATCTTAAAGAGCAATATACCATCGGAAAGGAAATTCAATACCCTTTCCAATGGTATATCCCACTTACAGATTGGTGAAATAGAACGGATAAGGCAGAGCTAGAGGTAACCATACCCCCTAATATTGTTCGACGCGAAAACACCAAAACGCAATTGAGGGTATCTCCATTCAAGTGGTCAAAACAGAAAGTTCGTCCCTATATTTTCACTGTTAACATTCACTTTCGTGTTCAGGACACCCCAAGGCTTAACAAAAACCTTGGGTGGTAGGTTGGTGGGGGGGGGGGGGGGTGCACCAGGGGTCTAGGTAGCCCATGGCCTATAGGGCGCGTGGTTTGGCAGATATCGTTAATTAAACGAAAATATTTTAAAAATGGATATCTCTTGTTTATTCTAGAGTTCTCCTCAAGCCGCACCGCGCGCCCTCAGCCTCGTCTGTGAACGTCAACAGCATGACACAGCGCACACTTTCGGGAGGGGCGGAGCCAAGCCGAGCAACATATATATATACATCGATCATTGATCGTGAACCGGAAAATATAATAAATTACTGATATTTAGCGACTCGAAAGGTTCTTTATCAACAACTTATTTTCTCGTGCTTCTGCTGACCTGTCTGCAAGGTGTATAAATCGAAGTCCCGAGTGCGAATCACAGGTGAGCCCGTCCTGAGGTAATTAGCGATTGGGAACGATTCAGAACCTGTGGATAAATAACCCTTGGTAATTTCCCCAAGTTTTCTGGACGACAGACTGCCGGTAGGGGACATGTATTGCAGCGCAACACTCAGAATGCTTGTTCGGACTAGAATCGGTCTGTGTCGCAGAAAAATGAGAATGAATTTTCTGAAGCAAATGTTGACGGAAGTTTGCCAACAGTCATGAGAGAAAAAAGGGAAGTGACATTTTGGGCACGACCTCTTCTTCACACCTGAAACGTTGCGTCATATGTTTGCTCAGGAGGCTAAGACACCTCTGAGCACATTTAAGGTAACATGACCTTGAGCTGCTCTGGCACACTGACCGACAAATAAGACAACAATGAATCCATGATGGACCACCACTTGACATTATCAGGGATCAGATGTGTTCACTGCTGGAAGTCTCTATAAGGTAATTTCTAATTTCCCATCATACTGGAAACTATAAACTGGTCTCATAAAAATCAGGAAAGGGAATGAAATTACTCAACTAATCCTAACAGCTCAAGGTCGCATTATTATTGCGTCCAAGGGTTTGCAGGTTTGATCTGGAACTCGAAGTAACATTTAAGTTTTGCAGAACATGATGTGGTCGGTGCTGGAATGCCATTAGTCACTGTCAGTGACGTCACGCAGCATTGGATGTAACTGCAGCTGCTTGCGTGATGCGAGCACTTGGTAGAGCGCAACTCCAAAAACAGACTTGTGCATTGCACAGCGGACGACACTTCCATACAAGCCGATGAGATGTTCCAAATAAATATCTTTTGCTTTCGAGTTGGGATGTTTGCACGTTTGACGAAGAAAGGCCGTGACATTCAACCTTCACGGCCCTTGCTGGGATTGGAATTACATCAGTCATTGTCAATGACGTCATACATGGTGCAAGGATAGTGCAAGTCCAAAAGCAGCCTTGTGCGGCGTGGAAGTAGCTACACTTCCTTACAAGCGAATAAGTCCGTCAATTGGCACCTGCTGCCGACACCATGAGCATCATGAGAAACTGCGCTGACAAATACACCACGATAACCATACAGCGGCCATGCTTAGTCCAGTGCAAGACGAAGGCCTCCATGAGCTTGTGCTGTGTGCGGTGTGTGTTTGGCCGACATAAGCATCCATCTGCTCCATGAGCATCCACCTGCTCCATGAGCACCCCCCTGCTCCATGATCACCCACCTGCTCCATGAGCACCCACCTGCTCCATGAGCATCCACCTGCTCCATGAGCACCCACCTGCTCCATGAGCACCCACCTGCTCCATGAGCACCCACCTGTTCCATGAGCACCCACCTGCTCCATGAGCACCCAACTGGTCCATGAGCATCCACCTGCTCTATGAGCATCCATCTGCTCCATGAGCACCCACCTGCTCCATGAGCACCCACCTGTTCCATGAGCATCCACCTACTCCATGATCACCCACCTGCTCCATGATCACCCACCTGCTCCAGTGCTCCATAAAGCTTGTCAAGCATGAGCATGCACCTGCTCCATGAGCACGCACCTGCTCCATGAGCACCCACCTGTTCCATGAGCACCCACCTGCTCCATGAGCACCCAACTGGTCCATGAGCATCCACCTGCTCTATGAGCATCCATCTGCTCCATGAGCACCCACCTGCTCCATGAGCACCCACCTGCTCCATGAGCACCCACCTGTTCCATGAGCACCCACCTGTTCCATGAGCACCCAACTGGTCCATGAGCATCCACCTGCTCCATGAGAACCCACCTGCTCCATGAGAACCCACCTGCTCCTGTGCTCCATAAAGCTTGTCAAGCATTGCTTGGTAAAGAAGGAGCGTCCATGAAAATGGAGCCCAGACCATGAATCGATGGAGACGGAAACAAGTCATTAATCATTCAGCCAAACAGGTGCTCTGAAAAACACACACATCGTCGTCAAGCAGCTGCGTAATCGTCACGTGATACAGCAATAGGTACACCGTTCATCAAACACACATGTGCCGCCACCAACATGACATTTCATGTCAAAGAAGACACAACCGACATATTCGACACAGAACGAGAAACTTTCAAATTGATGCAATTTTCTTCACGTCATATTGTTTTCATCATCCAATGCACTTCGTCCAGTAGTTCCCTCTTAGTCCAGTAGTTACCTGATTTTGATCCAATCACAAAAGCCTCCCTTCTAAAGTGTTCTCTTGATTTTTGTACACGATGTCGAGGCTCATGGAAGAGCGAGAACACAGAACAGATCAGGACGTAAAGGAACAGTAGGATCAGTAGAGAGAGAGATGGGGAAATGCTAACAGGGCGCAGGATAACAAGGATAACACAAATAGACGGACACGGATGACAAGGGATGCAGGTAACGATGAGGTGAAGGGGATGGACAAATGGATAAAGACGCGAAGTTTTAAATGCAGTGGATGTACCTGGTGCTTCTTCCTCTTCAGCAGATGCAAAATATCTTCCCATAAGTTTGATGAATTTTTATTTCTTTGTAAAATTTACCGGTGGATTTCATGTGAATTTTTCTTCTGCGTCACCGTGAATTGTAAAACGTTGGGATACCTTCGTTATTGAAGATTTATTCCACGGACAAATCCGAATTGAGGGAAAAAACCATAACCAAGACCGTAAAACAATGTAAACGTAAACGGAACGTAAAGAAACAAGACCGGAAGTCTAACAGCGGCGTTATTGTAAAAATCAGATCTACAACATTGCCCCAATAGTAGGTTTAATTCAGAATCGATCTCTAGTATCACCTGTAAGAAATCAGCAAGATTAATATCAGTATACAGTAATCATAGAAGTTATAATGAATTGGCAATTGGTACAAGCAAGCTTGGAACATCTAGCAATACACACCGTTCGTATATGCACTACCACACAGGATAAATGTCACAGGAATGAATCGGAGCGATGTCCGTCCGAGTTCTTATGGGAGCCCCTCAGTGGTCGGAGCCAGCATACACCTGGGTTCAACTTAGACACAATTTCATTACATTCTCCCCTCCGTTAAAACTACACTACCACTAGGGCTGAAATCAAGCTAGCAAAGCATAGTAGCAGAGTAATCAGTTAGCAATGGTCCATGTCAGTCAGTCCAACCATAGTGGTCGGGGCGGCGAATTTCTCTCCCGGCGCGGGTCCGGTAAACACCGGGTACCACATCCCTGAGGCCGGAATCCCCCGCATCGGAATATCCGCCTAAATCGGGTGACAGCGGTGGCCCCACAGGGCCATCCGGATCGGGTGCATGTATGTAGCGTCTTGTAGCGATGGGGAAGCCGGTAGATTCTCCATTGTCGGATCAACTGTGTCGTAAGCCGGCTCGTCAATATCCCCGCATGGGGCCAGATGGTGCACCGAGACCGTAGACTCCCGTCCATTGCGCAACAGCACACGAGCATGCTCGGGATTGGCTTGGAGAACGCGCACCTTGTCTACAAGCGGGTCATATTTACTTGTGCGAACCGTGCGTTTGAGAAAAGCCGGTCCGGGCTCAGCAAGACAGCCCGGCAGAGGATGGGTACTGCCCGAACGCCGCGGGTAACGAAACATACGGTCGTGGGGAGTTTGATTTGTAGCGGTGCACAATATGGTCCTGACCCAGCTTAATGCCCCGGGTAGCGACCAAGCCCATTGGTCCAGTCCTAGTCCGCGGGACTTAAGGCTCAGAGTAATGCCCTCCATATAATGCCATTAAAGCATTCTACCTGCCCATTCACCTGTGGCCTATATGGAGTAGTATAGCGAGAAGCAACATTATGCTGGAGCAAGAAGTTCCTCACATCCTGGGACAAGAACACCGCGCCTCGATCGGTGTGTACATAGGCCGGATTCCCAAACATAGAAAACAAGTTCCGCAGACACTGGATAACCGTCGCAGTAGACATATTACCGCACGGGAAAGCAAAAGGGAATCTAGAGAACTTATCAACGATCGTGAGTAGATAACGAGAATTACTCGGAGCCGGTGAAGCCGGCAGGGGTCCTTTGAAGTCCATTGCTAATCTCTCCCACGGCCGAGTGGTCTGGACCAGCGTACCCATCGGAGGGTTGTAGAAGCGAGGTTTGAGTTCAGCGCAAACGGAACAAGTGCGACAGAGCCGACGAATATGCTCAACGGAATAGGGCAAGTTACGACTGCGCACATAATGAGCGAAACGCGTCACGCCGGGATGGCACAAGGTGTCATGAAGAACACGCAGATCATCAAATGAGGTGAGGCTCGCACTCACCGCAGGCCGTGATAAAGCATCGGCAACGAGGTTATCCCGCCCCGGGCGATATTTGATTGTGTAACAGAAATCGGCGAGCTCGATCCGCCAGCGAGTGATTTTCTCATTCTTAATGCGTTGAGCATGCTGTGTGTCGTACATAAAGCCAATACTCTGTTGATCTGTGATGATTTGAAAACATCGACCGAGCAAATATGGACGCCAATGCCTGATCGACTCAAAGATGGCATACGCCTCCTTTTCGACAGACGAGTGTCTTTGTTCCGCGGAGGAGAGAGTCTTTGAAAAGAAGGCCACAGGTCGCCCCCCTTGAGAGAGTGTAGCAGCTATCGCATGGTCCGACGCATCGCTTTCCAAAACAAAGGACTTGTTTTCGTCAATCGTTGACACAGCGGCGCCAGCCAGGACTTCAGGCCATGAAAAGCGGCCTTAGCAGCGTAACTCATGGGGAACGCATCGCAATCCACAAGCGGGCGAAGCTTCTCGGAAAAGTTTTGAACCCACTTAGAATAATGAGCAAACAGCTTGCAAATGACAAAACTTGGAAAACTTGCTTGCAAAATGCAAAAACAGCAAAATGAGCAATGAGAGCACGCTTCAAAGAAGCACGATCGCGGGGTGGGGCCCTGTCGAGCAAGGGTCGCAGACGCTCCTTATCCGGAGCGATAGAGCCGTGGGTCACGGTGTTCCCCAGGAGATCTATCATGCGAGCAGAATAGCGACATTTAGCCTCGTTCATAGTCAGTCAATACTTGTGCGCAACCTCGAGGAAGCGCTTCAGATTAGCATCATGATGTTCTTTGTCGTACCCGTAAACCATGAGATTATCCAGATAAACAAAGACATCGGTTAAATTCTCCTTAGCAATGAGGTCGTCCATAGCCCTTTGGAAGCACGCAACCCCATTCCTGACCCCGAAAGGTAGCCGGGTGAACTGATACAACCTCTGTCCGGATTCAAACGCAGTGTAGATGCGATCTGCCGCGGAGATGGGAATCTGATGATACGCGCTACAGAGATCGAGAGTGCTATAGACCGAGTACTGTGCCACTTGTCGTACCAGGGAATCCATTCCCGGAAGTGGGTAGGCGTCCATTTGGGTAAACCGATTAATCGTCTGCGAATAGTCGATTACCATGCGTTTGCGGTGTGATTCGGTTCGTACCACCAAAACTTGGGCCCGCCAGGGCGACCGACTAGGTTCTATGATACCTTCCTTTAAGAGTTGCGCAGTCTCTTCAGCAATGAATTGCGTGTCAGCCCGTGAGTAGCGTCGCAATTTAACAGCAACCGGTGTACAGTCAGTAGTCATATTGGGAAACAGCGACAGTGGCTCAATTTCCATCCCCGCAAGAGCACACACAGCAAGAGTATCAGCACCACCAAATTCCATTTCCAAACGCCCATGTCGCCGGAGAAAATCGTGTCCGAGCAAAGCTTCTGCACATAATGCTGGTAAGACCATTAAATGCACATCCGGAAACATTCGACCCTTAATCACAAGCTTTAGTCGACATTCCCCCCGAGAGCTGAGCCATAGCCCTTGAGAAGCCATGAAAATTCTGCGTTTTGTCCCGAGAATCGGCCAGCCATGCTTCTGAACAAGTCGTAAATCGACATAACTATCAGTGGAGCCCGTGTCGATTAAAGCATTTGCAAATTTCCCTTCAATCATGAGTGGAATGACAGCACTGGACAGGCCCGGTGGCCCTGCAGTAGTCGAGACGTCGAGAGGTGGCGCTCGAGCCCCGCGTGTGGATCCGACGCCCGCTAATGTCTTTCGTGTAGTCAAAGTCGAACATGGGACGGTCGGACCGTCGGTAGGGGACGCTCGTGCCACGCGCAGAGATCCCTGCTGTCGTGTAGTCAAAGTAGATCGTAGGTCGATCGTGCCGCCACTGGAGGGCGCTCGTGCCACGCGCGGAGATTCGACGCCAGTGTACGCGGATCGGGAAGCCAAACCCGGAAGTGTGCTGGGCGGCGAAAGAATTCCTGTCAAGGACGGTCGAGCCGCGTACCGCTGTGATTGCGCGAATTGTTTAGTCAGCGCGGCAAGTCTCATCAAGGTCGAGCGCTCAGCTCGGGGCCCACGGAGAGGGGCGATTCCAATCAAGGCCGCACGAGGTGCGCGAGGCGCCGATTGTGTTGCGGCCGGAGAGAGAAGCACATTCAGCATCGAGCGGGTTCGCCGGCCCCGCGACGAACGACAAACTTTTGCAAAGTGACCTTTCTTCGAACACAAATGACACGTCGCCTCCTTGGCCGGACAAACTGACCTGAGATGGTTCCGGTTCCCGCAGAAATAGCACTTAGCGTTACTTCCTGGCTTGGGTCCAGCAGCGACGGTCGCTGTCAAACTTGGGTCGGGGTCCCCAAGCGCATCCGGTGCCTCCAATTCCGGCGAGGATGCAGCATCCTTTAGCTCGGCGGTAGCTCTCTCCGGTCGCGTCGGGCGGGTTACCCCTGCAGTGACGTATGGGCGTTCATACGCGTCGGCTTGTACCTGCGCTTCGGTGTACAGGTGAGATAGCCAAAGGGCTGTTTCTAGGGTCAAATCGGCTTGTTCGAGTAGTCGTTGTCTGATGACCGGCGATCTAATGCCTGAGACAAAAGCATCGCGAGCAAGGTCATCGCAAACTTGTGCATGGGTGCGTGTCTTGGTGGTACAGTCCTTCAATAATCGTCGGAGGTCTTGAGCGAATTGGTCAATGGTCTCCGTGGGTTCTTGTCGACGAGACGCGAGCAGATATCGGGTGTAGACCACGCTCCGAGTTTTGATGTAAATACGTTTCAGTTCGTCCACAGCAGCATCGTACGTTGCACACTGAGAGATGGACGTGTACACAGTATGATTCACTTTGGAATGCAACACTGTGAGCTTCGTGACAGCGGTGAGTTCCTCCTGCGCATCCAGATGACTGGTCAGGAGCTTCAACCAGTGTAGCAGTTGTGCAGACGCGTCCGGCGCTTGGGGGTCCGCACTGAAAATTGGAACTTGTATCAGCTTATGAGCCATGTTGTTCTCGTTCAGGACGAAGAGACGATTCTGAATTAATTGTTGTAAAAATCAGATCTACAACATTGTCCCAATAGTAGGTTTAATTCAGAATCGATCTCTAGTAACACCTGTAAGAAATCAGCAAGAATAATATCAGTATACCGTAATCATAGAAGTAATAATGAATTGGCAATTGGTACAAGCAAGCTTGGAACATCTAGCTATACACACCATTCGTATATGCACTACCACACAGGATAAATGTCACAGGAATGAATCGGAGCGATGTCCGTCCGAGTTCTTATGGGAGCCCCTCAGTGGTCGGAGCCAGCATAGCACCTGGGTTCAACTTGGACACAATTTCATTACAGGCGTAGCCAGGCTTGTAAAATATTATAAACCACAAACACGTATGATTAGCTTTTTAAACAGAAACTAATGCTGTTTGTAACATTAAACAAAGAAATTTGGAGGAATCCCGACATCCGTGAGCTACATTTTACTGGCAGAACTGAGCGAAGATCTACTGCAATCTATATACCCCAAAAGGGTTGGGTAAATAACATGATCCTTCCTGCCGCTTAAAGTGGCGTTTTCCGTAGCGAACTTTTGAAACCCACCAAAAAGGTCTTGTTTTGAAAAACACCAATGAAACCTACTTTTCCTGCTATTTAACACGAAACTGAAAGGGAGGAAGCCCGGGGATGTGCTCATTTACCAAGCAGCTAGCTAGTGCTTGCCAAGCCAACCGTTCCTTAATGGTTTTGAATGAAGTGCTTGCTCGAATGCTTAAACCACTTGGTGATCTCTCCACAAGAAACTTGGTAAATGAACACACACCCAATGTTCTTGAGATCCGACCATAGATCTACTGTTTTTTTTTTTGTTTTTTTTTTTGTATACTGAATCGAGGCTCGTGGATGAGCTAACATTTATTTCACAAACAAATCAACCAGACAAACAAAATATACAAAACTCGGGATCGACTATGCCTGGATGGCGGCGGACCAGACCGCCGACCCCGACGTCCAGGCCTTGCGGACCGCCGTCACGGGCCTCCGCGTCACCGAGGTGCCGTTCGACGTCGACGTCTCGACAGGGCACTGCCCTCTTGTGCGACGTCTCCCCCGGCCGGCCTCGCCCTGGCTGGCAGCGCCCGGTTTTTGACGCCATCCACGGCCTGTCCCACCCGGGCACGAAGGCCTCCCAGAAGCTCGTCGCGGCGAAGTTCGTCTGGCATGGCCTCAGGAAGAACGTCCGCGACTGGGCCAGGACGTGCCTCGCGTGCCAGCGCGCGAAAGTCCACCGCCACACCCAAGCCCCATTGGCCCCGTTTACGGTGCCCGAACATCGGTTCGACCACGTCCACGTCGACTTGGTGGGACCTCTGCCCCCCTCGCGGGGTTTCACCCACCTCCTCACCATGGTGGACCGCCCCACCCGGTGGCCGGAGGCCGTGCCATTGGCGGCGACGGCTGACGTCGCGCAAGCCTTCATCGCCACGTGGGTTGCCCGGTTCGGCACCCCCTCGGACATCTCGTCCGACCGCGGCCCCCAGTTCACCTCGGAGCTCTGGGGAGCAGTGGCGCAAGGGCTCGGCGTGAAGCTGCACCGCACCACGGCCTACCACCCCCAGGCCAACGGCCTGTGCGAGCGCTTCCATCGCTCAATGAAGGCCGCGCTCCGGGCCAGCCTCCGCGACGGCAGCTGGGCCGACAGGCTCCCCTGGGTCCTGCTGGGCCTCAGGACGGCGCCCAAGGACGACCTGCGCGCGTCCTCGGCGGAGCTGGTTTTCGGACAACCACTGCGGGTACCGGGCGAATTTATCCCCGACTCCACGGCCCCTTGGTCCGCGGCGCAACAGCGCTCCGCCCTTCAGGAGACCGCCAGGAGGTTCGCCCCTGTGCCGTCCGCAACCGGTTGCCTGTCCTCCCACGTCGCCCCGGAGCTTCGCACGGCCGAGTACGTTTTTGTCCGGCACGACGCCCACCGGGCACTGCTGCGGCCCCCGTACGACGGGCCCTTCCGTGTGCTGGAGACCTGGGACAAGCATTTCACTGTGGACATACTGTAATCTATATTCCCCAAAGAGGAATTACCCTTCCTGCCCCTCCTGTAGTGAGCGGGTGGACTTGTAAATTAAAATGTCGGTCGGTGGAGTCAGCCGTCGTAATGACATCATCGACGTAATGACGTAGCTTGACGGAAGGACACAAAACTGCCGCTACTTTAATATATAGGAGATGATCTATTTTAACCTCCAGTAACTTTGCAGTCACTATGAAGGGATTAGTGTTATGATTATATTTACCATAATATTATCGTTACGTTATCATTATTACAAAAATGATATTGCTATCAAAAAACCGAGGCTAATTCCTTACTTCCGTTGTTATTAGTACCGTACGCCGCTTATCATTGATTCATGAACCATACACCGCTTCAATGTAGAATCTTTGCAATAACGACAAAGGGATTACAGTGTTATGATTATATTTACTATATTATTGGTATTAACGCAATTATTGTTATTACAAAAATAATACTACTGTGTTAAGAAACCTGGGCTAATTTGTCCGAAGCGGCCTGAAGGTGAGCCATGAAGGCATGAAGCCTAAGGCCTATATGTACTGTGTCGTTGGAAGATCTGTAACGTCTATGCTTTCGATATTTTATGATCATTTTAACATTCGGTTTGTTTGTGTTTCACACTGAATGAAAAACGTAAATGTAGAGCATGGCGATTGTGATATATGACAAGTTCGACGATATGTTTGGCCTGAACGACATAGGAATCAAAATGGCGGTGTGTGGAGTCAGCCATTGTACGCTGTAATGACATCAGACGTAATCACATCACACTGTCATGTGACCAGATCCTCAGCTCTGATTGGTATACGTTTGAGGGGACACATACATACATACATACATACATACATACATACATTCGGATGGACATACACTGTTCTGGACTGCTTTGCCCTATGGGCTACACCATTAAAAAAATAGTTGTTGCTTTTTCAGCTGTATCACGATGATTTTACATGTTAAAACATTATAAATTCTTGCTGTATTTTGCAGTATCCACTTTCAAACAGCCCATTTCAATGGCGACCGACATAACTGATTTCAACAAGGAAATCGGTGAGGAAGAGGATGAGGAGGATGACAGTGAGGTTTGGATTACAACTTGTTCATACTCCATCTTGATTGTTCTGCCAAAACCTCTGAATACATTTACAATGCGTATAAATGCGTGTACATGCGTATGAAGCGTATAAAGCGACAATGCGTATAAATGCGTATAAACTGTAATAAAGCGACAATGTATTGATCAAATTTGAACAAAATGTTGAGACATTTGGTGAGCTGTTAATCTTTGCAATGTACGGAGGTAACGATGACTGCTAATACCACACTGCGAAGAAAGGAAAAACGACCGTCTAGTTTATGGAGGACATTCTGTATTTCGAAGGTTCTCCATGAGCCTGTGACACCATAGATAATAATAATAATGTTAATAATAATGATTAGACAGTTCACCACAGATAATAATAATAATGTTAATAATAATGATTAGACAGTTCAACAAACACCTTAATCCACGCAGTGTTCAAGTATACAATTTAATTGACATAAAATAATGATTTTAAATGTCATATTTTAGGAGTCGCGGAAGGCGAGAAGACGAGGCCATTTCGTCGGGTTCGAAGCTCGTTTATTCGTACAGAAATCTCCAGCACACTAAACTCGAACGGAAGTGGTACAGCTTTTATAAAGCCAAAACCCTCTTCGGAGGGCGTGGCTCCACAACCGCGCGTGCGTCACTTCCACACAACCAAAAGCCCCACAGGCCCGTGCACGTGGATTATGACCAAACATAAGGCAACCGTCACATGCGAATAAGTTAACCGCGACATGCGAATAAGTTAACCGTGACATGCGAATAAGGTAACCGCTACATGCGCTCCCCCAGAATGCACTCCCACGGGCATGTACGTAGTTCGCAGGCGCGCTCGGCAGTGCCGAGAAGGCTCGAGCAGTGCTCGGCCTCGGTACGCGCGAAAAAACGCCGCCGTGGGGTTCACCTGACCGAGGGGCTGGTCAAGGCCTCGGGGGAGGCTGCCGAGGTTCCTCGCGGGCCTCCGAGGTTGCAGTTCGCGGGCGCGCTCGGCAGTGCCGAGAAGGCTCGAGCAGTGCTCAGCCTCGTTGCACGCGAAAAGGGGTTGAGCCAACCGAGGGGCTGGTCAAGGCCTCGGGGGAGGCTGCCGAGGTTCCTCGCGGGCCTCCCGAGGATGCAGAGTAGGAGTAGTAGTTGCGCGAGTTGCAGCTTTCGACACGCGAGCTGTAGAGTTTTCGTGAGTTGCGAGCAGCAGTGCGCGCGAAGGTAACGAAGCAGCCGTGCCGCCAACGTCAGTGCGCGCGCAAGAGATGAGCAGCAGTGCCACCCACATCTCGTAACTGCGTTCCTCTGGAGGGTCCTGGAGCAGGCTCGCCCCTCTGGTCGTAGAGGAGGAGCCGAGCGCGGTGCGCGAACCACATGGCCGCTCGTCGTTTCCGAAACTCCGGCAGTTCGATTGAAACTGCGTTCGAAACCGCGCCCGCATCCGTTCGGGAGAAGCCGGGGTCACCAGTTGAGGTGGCTTCCCTGGCCAGGGCGCGCTTGCCGTGTTCATTTGCAGCCCCCGAATCCGTTCGGGGGCAGCCGGGGTCACCAGTTTAGGAGTCGCGGAAGGCGAGAAGACGAGGCCATTTCGTAGGGTTCGAAGCTCGTTTATTCGTACAGAAATCTCCAGCACTCACTCTAAACGCGAACGGAAGTGGTACAGCTTTTATAAAGCCAAAACCCTCTTCGGAGGGCGTGGCTCCACAACCGCGCGTGCGTCACTTCCACACAACCAAAAGCCCCACAGGCCCGTGCATTATGACCAAACATAAGGTAACCGTCACATGCGAATAAGTTAACCGCGACATGCGAATAAGTTAACCGCGACATGCGAATAAGGTAACCGCTACAATATTAAATATCCGGAAGTTTATATCCGGAAGAAGAAGCAGGTTTATACACCACTAAAGCGCGGCGTTACGCGCGCTGCTTGTGAGCAAGGAGGAAGCGGACAAGCGGTAACATATAAACGTCTTTATTGTAAGACTACACTGTAACACTGAACTCCTCCGGGCTGGTCGCCCGGTGTAAATCATGAGGCCACGCCTACCCCTCGGGCGTGGCCACCGCCCACTTGGTGCGTGGAATGATGTCACCACGCCAGTGGGCTTTTGTGTCCGCCACACGCGCCCCCCCAGAATTCCCGCGCACCTGGAGGGCCAGTTTGTGGGGCAGACGAATGACCCGGCCGAAGCGCCCCCTGGCGATCGGCGGCGTCCAGGGTGCAGGGATACCAGGTGGGATGCCCCTGGCTGCCCCTGGGATGGGTGCAGGACTGGGGGGCGCCGTGGCGGCGGAGCTGGGCGGTGCCGGGGGTCCGCCCGCAGGAGGGCGGCCCCGACGTGGGGGTCGGGCCACTGGCGGTGGATGGTCCACATCGAGGTGGGCCGGCTTGAGGCGGTCTACCGAAACGCGGTCAGGAGTACCGCCGATGTCCAGGGTGAAGTGCTTCGCCCCGGTCTCCAGCACGCGGAAAGGCCCGTCGTACGGGGGCCGCAGTGGTGTCCGATGGGCATCGTGGCGGACGAAGACGTACTCCGCCGTGCGAAGCTCCGGGGCGACGTGCGTCGGTGGGTGCCCGTGGCATGCCGTTGGCACCGGGGCGAACCTCTGGGCGGTCTCTTGCAGAGCGGAGCGCTGCTGTGCCGCGGACCATGGTGCCGTGGAGTCGGGGAGGAACTCGCCCGGCACCCGCAGCGGTTGCCCGAAGACCAACTCCGCCGCGGATGCGCGCAGGTCCTCCTTGGGCGCCGTCCGGAGGCCCAGCAGGACCCAGGGGAGCCTGTCGACCCAGCCGCCGTCGCGGAGGGTGGCCCGGAGCGCGGCCTTCAATGAGCGGTGAAATCGCTCACACAGGCCGTTAGCCTGGGGGTGGTAGGCCGTGGTTCGGTGCAGCCGGACCCCGAGCCCCTGCGCAACCGCCCCCCAGAGCTCCGAGGTGAACTGGGGGCCGCGGTCGGATGAGATGTCTGAGGGGGCGCCGAACCGGGCGACCCAGGTGGCGATGAAAGCCTGCGCGACATCGGCCGCCGTTGTCGACGCCAAGGGCACGGCCTCTGGCCACCGGGTGGTGCGGTCCACCATGGTGAGGACGTGGGTGAAACCCCGCGAGGGGGGCAGAGGTCCCACCAGGTCCACGTGGACGTGGTCAAACCGGCGTTCCGGCACCGTGAACGGGGCCAACGGGGCCTGGGTGTGCCGGTGCACCTTGGCGCGCTGGCACGCGAGGCATGTCCTGGCCCAGCCGCGGACGGCCTTCCGGAGGCCATGCCAGACGAACTTGTCAGCGATCAGCCTTTGGGAGGCCCTCGCGCCCGGGTGGGACAGGCCGTGGATGGCGTCAAACACCTGGCGCTGCCAGCCCGCGGGCACAATGGGGCGAGGACGCCCGAGGGAGACGTCGCACAAGAGGGCCGCGCCCGCGCCGTCGAACGGCACCTCGGTGACGCGGAGGCCCGTGATGGCGGTCCGCAAGGCCTGGACGTCGGGGTCAGCGGCCTGGTCCGCTGCCATCCGGGCATAGTCGATGCCGAGGTGGACTGCGTGGGCGACGGCCCGGGAAAGGCAATCCGCCACCGGGTTGTCCTTCCCCGCGACGTGCTGGATGTCCGTCGTGTACTCGGACACGGCCGAGAGGTGACGCTGCTGCCGGGCCGACCACGGCTCGGTGACCTTGCCCATCGCGAAGATCAGCGGCTTGTGGTCGACGAAGGCAGTGAACGCCCGGCCCTCGAGCAGATGGCGGAAGTGCCTGACCGCCAAGTGAAGTCCGAGCAACTCGCGGTCGAAGGTACTGTAACGGCGTTCGGGCGGGCGAAGCTGCCGGCTAAAGAACGCCAGCGGTTGCCAAGCTCCACGCACCCATTGCTCGTGCACCGCGCCCACCGCGTAGTCCGAGGCATCGGTGGTGAGGGCGATCGGTGCATCGGGCGCCGGGTGCGCGAGCATGGTGGCGTTAGCCAAGGCGAGCTTCGCGCCCGTGAACGCCGTGTCCATCTGCTCGGTCCAGGTAACGTCGCCTTTGCCCGGCTTACCTCGGAGAGCTTCGTGCAGGGGGCGCAGGAGCTGGGCGATACGGGGCAGGAACCGATGGTAAAAGTTCACCATGCCCAGGAACTCCTGCAGCCCTCTGATCGTGCGGGGGCGCGGAAACCCCTTCACCGCCTCCACCTTGGCCGGCAGGGGGACGGCTCCGTGCCTGGTGACACGGTGCCCCAGAAAATCGATTGTGGCGGCGCCGAACCGGCACTTTGCGGGGTTCACAATCAGGCCATGCTGGCCCAGGCGTTCGAAGAGCGTGCGGAGGTGGCGTAGGTGCTCTTCGCGGGACGCGCTGGCGACGAGGATATCGTCCAGGTAGACGTAGACAAAATCCAAGTCGCGCAGGACGCTGTCCATCAGTCGCTGGAACGCCTGAGCCGCATTCTTCAGACCGAAGGGCATGCGCAGGAACTCGAAGAGTCCGAATGGCGTGATGACCGCCGTCTTCGGGACGTCCTCCGGCCTGACGGGGACCTGATGGTAGCCGCGTATGAGGTCCACCTTCGAGAAGAAGGACCTGCCCGCCAAACGGGCGGAAAAGTCCTGAATGTGGGGGACGGGGTAGCGGTCGGGAGTCGTGGCGTCATTGAGACGGCGATAGTCCCCGCACGGTCGCCATCCCCCGCCGGGCTTCGGCACGATGTGCAGCGGCGACGCCCAAGCGCTCTCTGAGCGCCGAACGATGCCGAGTCGCTCCAGGGTAGCGAACTCCGCTTTTGCCACCGCCAGCTTCGTCGGCTCGAGGCGGCGTGCCCGGGCGTAGACCGGTGGCCCGACGGTGGGGATGTGATGGGCCACCCCGTGCTTGACGGCCCCCGCCGAGAAGGTGGGCCGCGTGAGGGCCGGGAAGCCGGCGAGGAGGCGGGTGAATGCGTCCGCTGCCGGAAGCGTACAGACCAACGTGGCCGGAACCGAATCGTTCGGCAAGCCGCTTGGCAAGCCGCTCGTTGAGCTGGGCAACGCACATGCGAGCGAGCTGAACGTCTCGGCCTGGACAAGCCGTCTGCGCTTGACGTCGACCAGGAGCCCATTAGCGCACAGGAAGTCCGCGCCAAGCAGTGCCATGGGCACGTCGGCGGTGACGAACGTCCATCGGAAAACCTGCCCTCCAAACCGCAGAGAGAGGCAGCGTTTTCCGTACGTACGGATGGGCGTCCCGTTCGCGGCAAGCAGCGCGGGGCCCCCACCCGCGGCGTGCTTGTCTTACGTGCCGGCGGGAATGACACTCACCTGTGCTCCCGTGTCGCACAGGTAACGGCACCCGGAGAAGGTGTCCGTTATGAACAGCAGGCTGCTCGAACGGCCGGCGCTCATCGCCACAATTGAGCGCCGGCCCGGGCGTTTCCCGACCCGTTGAAGGAGCACGGCGGATGACACCGCCGAGCTTCGTGGCCGAACTTGGCGTGGAACCAGCACCAGGTGGTGGAGCTGGAGGAGCGCGGCTGGCTCCGCCAGGCCGGTGGAGTCGACGGGTTTCCCCGCGGTGGCGGTTTTCACCGCGGCGGTGGGCGGGGCGTGGCGGCGTTCACGAGGTGCGTATCAGCATGCTGCTGAAACTCAGCGTGCTGTAGAAGATGATGCTGTGGAACATCAGCGTCGAAGGCCGTGACGGCCACGCCAACGCTCGCCCGCGTGTCCGAAGCGGCGAAGTACTTGTCCGCCTCGGCCGCCAATGCTCGGGGTTCCGTTAGCCCGGTCCCGGCCAACGCGAGGCGAACCTGCGCTGGAAGTTGGCGACGGAAAAGCGCCCGGAATAGCGAACCGGGGGCTTCGTCGCCCAACAGTGACAGCATATGGTCCATTCGGACCGACGGGCACGTCTCACCGAGCTCGGGGAGATCCAGGAGGCGGTCGGCCCGTGCGTCGTCCGTGAGGCTGAACGTGGCTAGGAGTAGCCGCTTGAGTGCCTCGTACTTGTGGCCGTCCGGTGGGTGGCGAAGGACGGACACAACTCGAGCGGCCGTGCCGGGCCCGAGGGAGGTGACGACGTGGCAGTAGTGCAGGTTGTCGTTGGTGAGGCGCCGAAGCTGAAATTGGGCTTCGGCTTGAACGAACCAGACCTCGGCCTGGGCCTCCCAAAATTCGGGAAGTTTAATCGCCATTGACTTGTCGTTGGCCATTGCAATGGCGTCGTGTTCGGAAGGATCGCTACGGCAGATCCAACGTCGAGGGTCACCAGTAAAGCGCGGCGTTACGCGCGCTGCTTGTGAGCAAGGAGGAAGCGGACAAGCGGTAACATATAAACGTCTTTATTGTAAGACTACACTGTAACACTGAACTCCTCCGGGCTGGTCGCCCGGTGTAAATCATGAGGCCACGCCTACCCCTCGGGCGTGGCCACCGCCCACTTGGTGCGTGGAATGATGTCACCACGCCAGTGGGCTTTTGTGTCCGCCACACCACCTTATATAACATGTCCAAGTACAGCTAAACAGAATGGTTTTGAAATTGAGATGAAGGTGATTTATGTTCTACAGTGTTCAATTATATAATAATTCAATTTAAAGAAACTAATGACTTTAAACGTCATATACCAAAAAAATACTTCTGGAATTAACCACCATTTTACCAAGTGTCTATTACACCACCCCAACACGTAACATTAGTTCTTCTTATGTGTTTTGAAGTTCGTATCCTTTAAAACATCCTCAAAAACTGTGTGTGTGTGTGTGCGTGTACGTGTGTGTGTGTACGTGTGTGTGTGTGTGTGTACGTACGTGTGTGTGTGTGTGTACGTACGTGTGTGTGTGTGTACTGTGTACGAGTGTGTACGTGTGTGTGTGCGGGCGTGTACGTATGTGTGTGTGCGTGGTGTACGTACGTACGTGTGTGTGTGTGTGTGTGTGTGTGTGTGTGTGTGTGTGTGTGTGTGTGTGTGTGTGTGTGTGTGTGTGTGTGTGTGTGTGTCTGTCTTGCAGTGTGTATGTACCTTTCACAGTGAGCCCTTCGTTTCTGTGTGCCTTGTGCACTGGCGTCTCATCTGCTCCAAATGTCCATGTGCACATGCTACCCGTCCACGTCTCTTGCCCGTCCTCGATGCATATGCAGACGTACATGTAAGTAGGCCCATCTCTAACATGCTATATTCATTCCATGTAATCATCTGCACCGTCCCCTCTCATCCCTTATCATTTCAATACCAACACGATGTTTTCCCTACGAGTTATACATCCAGAATTCCTTTCCACAGTGGATAAAAATGGTGTCCTTGAATACGAGATGCATTCTAAGCTGTCTTTCGCCCACAGCGGACAATGTACGAGCACGCACAACACGTGTCTCAGAAGAGGAAAGAAGGAGAAGCAAGGATTAAAATCCTTTTAAAAGCTGCCAATGATGCCGAGGTATGAATTCCAATGAATAAACCTTGTCGTGGGATTGTGGGATTCGATCTAAAAGGCCACAAACTCGGTTGTCTTTTTTGTAAAGAAGAAGAGGCACACGCATTGTTGATAGTAAAGAAGAAGAAGCACATGCACTGTAAAGAAGAGGAGGCACATGCACTCAGTATTCTCTCACTCTGACTATGCAGGTGCATTGGAACAGGGTATTCAGCAGATGAGTGTTGATAAGTAAATCACTGGCCTAAAATAGATGTACAGGGTGATTTTATTTTTATATATAAATATTTGAGAACCGTAAATAATTCCCATAATAGTCTACTTGCCAAGCCTATAGAGCCCTCTTGTGAACCCGGAAATGTTGAGTACCCCAAAGTTTTAAGTTAGAAATGTACAGTATGGGTCCCCAGCACTTAGAAACTGCCGGATGCTAACTTGCATATGTTGGGCAATTAGCGAAATTAGCATTAATAGCATTAACCCTATCAAACATAGGCCTGGGACACTGAAATTTCTGTTTCGCTCTATTGCTCCGTTTGAATGCTTCGTGTGAGCAAACTATTTGAAGGATCCGTATGAAATTTGGACATAATACACTTAGACAGATATGCTTTCCGTGTCCCAAGAACTGATGCTTTCCAAGATGCCATCAAACAGAGTGTTTCAAGAGCACAGAAGAAGGATGCTGCTTGGCTCTCGCAGCTCCACTCTTCCCCTCTTCCCCTTGACTGGGCAGCCTACAATGTTGTGCAAGATCGCAATGGTGATGACAGTGCTCCAAAGCTGAAGACGATAAGTGTCTTTAGACCACTGCTTGACTCGCCCCCTGCCCACCCTGATACAGTGCTCAGTACCATTGCCTACTTAGACACATCACTGAAGCAGCTTGGCATGAGCCACAGTCATATCACGTTTGACATGCAGCTGTACGTGATCGCTTGCCTGATCAAGCGGAGTGATCTGCAGCGATGGTCATCAGTGGTTCTCAGATCTGGGATGATGCACACTCTCGTGTCATTCTTCGGCTCAATCGGACAACTGATGAATTCAACAGGTGTGGAGGAGCTAGTCGGTGCATCATTTGGAGGCCTGAAATCCATCTTCAACGGGAAGGCCTGGCCCAAGGCTATGCGAGCCTTCCGTATGGTTGTGTCTGCTCTTCTTCATGACTTCTTAGAGGAGGGAGAGAAGACTCACGAGCAGATAACGGCATTCCTGGAGAAAGCCAGAGAGCACCCCACAGGCCGGCTATGGGTGGATGGTTTCATCACCCCTACCCTAATAGCTCACGGGTTCTGGCGAGCAGAAAGAGAGGGTGATTGGATGCTGCAACAACACTGCCTTGAAGAGATGCTGCCCTATTTCTTTTCTACCGGTCATCACCACGACGCAAGATGGATCACATGGCATCTGCGCGACATGCAGTACCTTCCTGCTACTGCCAAGGATGACCTTTACGCTGGAAGCCATGTGTGCCGCCACTCTGATGGTGCAGCTGCAGTGAGTGGAGACATGTTTGGGGAGCAGACATGCATCAAGCAAGGGAAGGGAGTAGGAGGCATGAAGGGCATCTCCACCAACCCTGAGCAGGTCGCCGTGTGGATCCAATCTTTCAGCATCTGCTCCTATCTCTCCAAGTCATTGGATGAGATTTACGACGATGCTGAAGCACCGGATAAGACAATTAAGACCAACAGACACAAAGAAGAGGGTAAAGGACGGCGGGAATTGGATGCGGAGGACCGGGCTAAAATCCTGAGAGTGCTACAGGAAAACTCCCAGCCACTCACCATAGAGACCGCGACCCTCCACCATATCATAAATGGCCAGGTGGCAGATGAAAGGTTGAATGTGCAAGATGCATTGAAGATCGGACAGGACATGAGCACACTGTTCTCTTCATCACTTCCTGAGAGATTTCATGTGCCCATCTCAAATAAGGTGGTGACAATGACATTCACCAAAAAAAGAGTGAAGGTCAATGCGAAGATCATATGTGACCTTGAGGCGTTGTTTGCTCGGCTGCTGGTGGTGGGGAGCAAGAGAAGAATGGAGCTCTCTGCCCTCTTTGACTACAAGCTCGGCCCGGTCCCTGCATCCATCATCGATGAGTATGGATGCCTCAGGAAGGGTAACAAGTCTGTGATCCTCCAGCGTCTTGGAATCCTTGCCCCCAATCCCCACCCACCACATGTTGTACTCGTTGATGCATCGCAGCTCATCTACCACGTGGTGTGGCCATCGTCAGGCACTGTGGCTGACCTCGCAGCCAGCATGGGGCGCCGGCTTAATCGCTACATCACCGAAACATTTGTCATCTTTGACCGGTATGAGCAAGTCTCTGCCAAAGACCACGAGAGGCAGAGAAGGGCTGGGGAGAGCTCAACAGAGTACCGACTCTCACTGACAACCCCTCTACCTAGCCGCGACAAAGTGATGAAGAACAAGACAAACAAACGGAGACTGGGTGAGCTCCTGTGCACACACAGCATAGGAGATCACATCAAGATGGTCAGCAAAGCAGACAGTATTGTCACTCATGACGAGGCTGACGTCTCCCTCATCTCATACATGTTGGATGCAGCCAGTCGCGGAGCTGAAACTGTCCGCATTCTCAGCGACGACACTGATGTTTTCGTACTCATGGTCTATTGGTGCTGGAAGGTGGGTATCACATGTAACCTGCAGATGGAGAGATGGGATGGCACTATTCTCAACATCAATTCGACAGTAGAGAATCTCGGTGAGCAGCGTCGCTCCATCCTGGCTATGCATGCTCTCTCCGGATGTGACACCACCTCCTATCCCGCGGGGAAAGGGAAGGTGTCCGCACTCAAGGCCATGAGAGTAGTACCTGGTGACCTGCTTCACTTCATCGGAGAGGAGGGAGCTACTGATTTACAGATTACAGAGGCAGTGAGTGGTTTCTTCCTGGCTCTGTACAACGAGAGGGAGTCGGCATCTCTGAACATCGCCAGATATGACATCTACCGAAAGCGCAAAACCCCCCCAGCACTGAAGACACTGCCTCCTACAGAGCGCAACGCTCTCCTCCATGGACGGCGTGCCCATGTACAGGTGCTGCTTCGGAAAGCAGCAGACTGCCCTGACCCACCAGCTGTGGACATAACAGAGTTTGGATGGAATAAGAAGGAAGGCGAGAAGGGAGAGGAAGTCATCATGCCCATCCTGGATGCAAGCCCCGTTGCTCCTCCTGCCGTGTTGGAAATGATCAGCTGTAGCTGCAAAGCTGGGTTAAAGCCCTGTTTAACAGCAAAGTGCAGCTGCGTAGCTGCAGGCCTGGCCTGTACCAGCTACTGCTTCTGCAAAGGCTCTGATAGTACATGTTGCAACACACTCACAGCAAGGAGAGCAATATGACAAGAATGTAGAGTCAGGAGAAGAAGATGAAGACGATGAGGATGAGTTTTATGATGAGGATATGCTTTATAACAGTGCAGAGTAGTAGAAGTGCAAGACGCTCTTTCTTGATGGAAGTTTCATGTTGTGTAACTAGTGCACATATTTTTCAGCTCTGATAATTTTGGGTATACTTGTGTTTTAATTTTGAGGATATTATTTACCCATAGTCATATTATTCTAGTTTGGTATGGTACTTGCCTTTGTTACCTCTAATACCTGTGAGTAAAAGTGGAGCAATAGAGCGAAACAGAAATTTCAGTGTCCCAGGCCTATGTTTGATAGGGTTCATGCTATTAATGCTCATTTTGCTAATTGCCCAACATATGCAAGTTAGCATCCGGCAGTTTCTAAGTGCTGGGGACCCATACTGTACATTTCTAACTTAAAACTTTGGGGTACTCAACATTTCCGGGTTCACATTGCTGGCAAGTAGACTATATACGAAAAACTATATCTGTTAACTCCCTAAGATTTTGTGTAAATGTAGCCTAATATTACAGAAAGATGTAACATGATCCAGAGAGTTATCAGGTATCATGTGATTTATCAGGATTAGTTAACAGGAAGAATGAGTGTTTCTTGTCGAACATTACATCAAGAATGCATCTTTGAGGGAATGTCAAATTACATTTAAAAGTTGGTTTGGTGATGCAATGAAACGTTCAACATATGTGATACAAGTTAGGGCATTTTATAATTTTTTTGAAAAATCTGTGAAATAATTGCTTACCAATAGCTTTCTTCACCAATGTGTTCATGTAGGTGTCTACAAACACCTCTCAATTTATTCCTTCCCAAATCCTTGGGGAAAAGTCAAAATTCAAAATGGCGTCCAAAATGGAAAAATTGTGGATAAAGTCATAGTTTGGCCAGAAATTTAATACTTAATATGGGGAAGAAACCACAAAAATATTGTTCTAGGACAATTGTGAACTCTTGCTAAGCATATTTGTATTATTATCTTGCTTTATATCCAAGATGGTGGCCAAAATGATGTCCAAAATGGCCGCTAAAATGTGAAAATTGTGGATAAAGTCATAGCTTTATATAGAAATAGAAATGTATCTCAATTGAAACCTCGGTTAGTCAGTTCTCTAGTTCACCCTACTCATCCTAATCCCCAGCATATCCCACACTCCTCTCGTCATCTGGCTGGTTGATGTTCTGGCAAGAGTTACCATGACAGTTGCCGCAAGCAGAAATACACTTGACTCCTTGCTTTTTACAGCAGCACCTGAGTGTGCTACATTCCCCCTCACAGTTGCAGCAGACAAACTTCAGAAGATAGTCCGGTGCAATAGGGTCTGTTGTAGGGACCGGCGCATAACCTTGGTCACCGAGTTTCCATCCGTAGTCCAGGACATCCAATGATGGAGTTTGCAGCAGCAGCCAATCTCTAGTCTGGAGATAAGCCCAGAGAGAGTGCTGTGCTGCAGCTTCTGTTGTCGGGGGCAGTTTCTCAGGTTTGATGCTCCCAGCAGTGGCCCGCTTGCTGAAGATGTCAAATCTCAAGTCCCCCAAGTCTTTGGATGGGTTCCCGCGGAACATGAGCTTGAATAGTTCACAGCCGGCTTTGATGACGTCATCTTTCTTGGCTCGGATGTCCAGAAACACGTCCATGGCCCTCTCTGCTTTGTCAGTCTTGCAGAGCTTGGTTAGCAAAGTTGATTTGCTAAACCCAGAAATCGCAGACACTATTGCAGCAGGAGAAGCTGTGCAAGAAGATCAGATACTTCCGGTATCTCTCTGGGAGGGCCTCCCGGATCTTTCCGACATCGTAAGATGTGTCTTTGGCTGTTGTGAGGAAGATCGGGTGGTCTGCAGCATGATGAATCGGCAAAACCATGATGTCGGTGTCCTCAGCCCTCACCTCAACAGGGGACTCTCTTGCCTCATCTAGAGCTGCCCGGACGATAGAGGTGTCTGCATCATCGGGGCATTCCTGTACACTGATCCCATTTCTACCGAATGTCTCAGCAAGTAGCCGAATGAGCTGGGTCTTGTTGCTCTTGTTGTCGAGGAACTTTTCTCTTGGAACGAGGCTTTTGATGTCTGGGCGAATCACAATGTTGCAGCATGCGTTCTTTGTTCGTCTCAGGTGATCATGGTCCTTGGTGGAGCTGCCGTATCCGTCAAAGACCACAGTGATCCTGAGGCAATAGCTCCCCATGGACTTCACAAACTGGAGGTAGCTCTCAGCGATGTCCTTCCAGGTGAGCTTAGCCTCCCATCTGACGTTGTGCAGGAGCCACCCACCATCAATCATCAGGCTCGTGCAGGGGTGTGTTCAACGGGTTCCACAAATGCTTTCAGGACCCTTGCTAGGGCAGCCTTGTCTGGCTTTCACAACTTCTGGTCTTTATCAAATAGAGACATCGGTGCTGGCGTCAACTCAAATCGCAGGGCTTATTTGGTCTTGACTTCACGCTCACTGATGATGATGAGGTGGTTGAAGAGCTTGAGTGAGTCAATAACCAGCTTCTTCCCATTGACTTTGGGTCCACTTCTGAAGCTCTCTAATGATTTGACCTTGTGCTTAGTTTCCATTGTATCCAAAAAAGTTTTTCCATCCATCTTGGCCTGCATGGCTCTGCCAACCTCCTCTGCCTGATCAGCATTGACTGGGTCCTCGGGAGTGCTACTGAACCCCGTGGAGAGGGATACCAGGGTCTTCGAGTCCCGTGTTGCATCGAAGGGGTTAACCTCCTCCAACCATCCAACAATGGCGTTGACAGCATCATCGTCTTTCTTCATCTGGGCTCTTGTGACGTCTGTGTGGACAGGTACTCCACGTGTGTTCATACCTCCTTCCAGCTCCTGGTGAATGAACGAGAAGTGGTTTAGCATCTGAACCCAAGACTTATAAGCAGATTCATTCCGGAAACGTCCTCTGTTTAGACCGCCTGAGGACTTGGCATCACACATGAGTGTGGTTTCTATCGTGATGTCGGTCCATGTGCCTGACCACTCATGGTCTGAGAACCTGACTGCATGGTTGCCATACACGGTGAATTTGGTTAAAGTGTCCTGGAACGCCGGACTGTCCTGTCGCTGCTGCATCAGCTGTACGTACAACCAGAGAATACCCGTCGTCTTTTCATCCTGCCTGACCTTCGGTCCTCCTCGTCTTGTCCTAGGGAATGGATTGTGTAGAAAGGTAGTTTTGGTTAGTTTTTCTTCATTTGCAACATCACAACTTATAACAGATTGGGATCGAAATCTCTGCAAGTGGCTACTTCTTCTGAATGATAATCTAAAAACTTACGATTAGCAGTTGCAGTTGCAGTGGATATACTTTTCACACGATTGTATAACTCGGTTCTGCGATCCAAATGATATCTCAACTTGGGGTCATCTCCGTTTTTCCAGTCCTCATTTAGTCTCCTGATCAGCGCCGCATCGTCCACGCACTCAGAATATGATAACATCTGTGAGTGGCCTTTTTGGGTGACTTTTGACAGCTTTTGCATCTCAGTCCCAGGATCATCACAGATGAAACACCTCAAGCCATGGCCAGGTGCAGCTATTACATCCCCTTCCATACTGAATCAATTGAGAGGTCTCAGTAGACACATATTATTGAAGCAAGATAATAATTATTACATTTCTGGCCAAGCTATGACTTTATCCACAATTTTCACATTTTAGCGGCCATTTTGGACATCATTTTGGCCACCATCTTGGATATAAAGCAAGATAATAATACAAATATGCTTAGCAAGAGTTCACAATTGTCCTAGAACAATATTTTTGTGGTTTCTTCCCCATATTAAGTATTAAATTTCTGGCCAAACTATGACTTTATCCACAATTTTTCCATTTTGGACGCCATTTTGAATTTTGACTTTTCCCCAAGGATTTGGGAAGGAATAAATTGAGACGTGTTTATAGACACCTACATGAACACATTGGTGAAGAAAGCTATTGGTAAGCAATTTTTTCACAGATTTTTCAAAAAAATTATAAAATGCCCTAACTACGTAAACTGGTGAAGCAGTTCAGAGAAACAGGGTGTGTGAAAGTTAAAAATGAGTGATATAGAAACTGGTGAAGCAGATTAGAGAAACAGGGTGTGTGAAAGTTAAAAATCAGTGATACGTAAACTGGTGAAGCAGTTCAGAGAAACAGGGTGTGTGAAAGTTAAAAATGAGTGATATAGAAACTGGTGAAGCAGATTAGAGAAACAGGGTGTGTGAAAGTTAAAAATCAATGATACGTAAACTGGTGAAGCAGTTCAGAGAAACAGGGTGTGTGAAAGTTAAAAATGAGTGATATAGAAACTGGTGAAGCAGATTAGAGAAACAGGGTGTGTGAAAGTTAAAAATGAGTGATATAGAAACTGGGGAAGCAGTTCAGAGAAACAGGGTGTGTGAAAGTTAAAAATGAGTGATATAGAAACTGGTGAAGCAGTTCAGAGAAACAGGGTGTGTGAAAGTTAAAAATCAGTGATACGTAAACTGGTGAAGCAGTTCAGAGAAACAGGGTGTGTGAAAGTTAAAAATGAGTGATATAGAAACTGGTGAAGCAGATTAGAGAAACAGGGTGTGTGAAAGTTAAAAATCAGTGATACGTAAACTGGTGAAGCAGTTCAGAGAAACAGGGTGTGTGAAAGTTAAAAATCAGTGATACGTAAACTGGTGAAGCAGTTCAGAGAAACACGGTGTGTGAAAGTTAAAAATCAATGATACGTAAACTGGTGAATCAGTTCAGAGAAACACGGTGTGTGAAAGTTAAAAATCAATGATACGTAAACTGGTGAAGCAGTTCAGAGAAACAGGGTGTGTGAAAGTTAAAAATGAGTGATATAGAAACTGGTGAAGCAGATTAGAGAAACAGGGTGTGTGAAAGTTAAAAATCAGTGATATGTAAACTGGTGAAGCAGTTCAGAGAAACACGGTGTGTGAAAGTTAAAAATCAATGATACGTAAACTGGTGAAGCAGTTCAGAGAAACAGGGTGTGTGAAAGTTAAAAATCAATGATACGTAAACTGGTGAAGCAGTTCAGAGAAACAGGGTGTGTGAAAGTTAAAAATCAGTGATACGTAAACTGGTGAAGCAGTTCAGAGAAACAGGGTGTGTGAAAGTTAAAAATCAGTGATACGTAAACTGGTGAAGCAGTTCAGAGAAACACGGTGTGTGAAAGTTAAAAATCAATGATACGTAAACTGGTGAAGCAGTTCAGAGAAACAGGGTGTGTGAAAGTTAAAAATGAGTGATATAGAAACTGGTGAAGCAGATTAGAGAAACAGGGTGTGTGAAAGTTAAAAATGAGTGATATAGAAACTGGTGAAGCAGATTAGAGAAACAGGGTGTGTGAAAGTAAAAAATGAGTGATATAGAAACTGGTGAAGCAGATTAGAGAAACAGGGTGTGTGAAAGTTAAAAATCAGTGATACGTAAACTGGTGAAGCAGTTCAGAGAAACAGGGTGTGTGAAAGTTAAAAATGAGTGATATAGAAACTGGTGAAGCAGATTAGAGAAACAGGGTGTGTGAAAGTTAAAAATCAGTGATACGTAAACTGGTGAAGCAGTTCAGAGAAACAGGGTGTGTGAAAGTTAAAAATGAGTGATATAGAAACTGGTGAAGCAGATTAGAGAAACACGGTGTGTGAAAGTTAAAAATCAGTGATACGTAAACTGGTGAAGCAGTTCAGAGAAACACGGTGTGTGAAAGTTAAAAATCAATGATACGTAAACTGGTGAATCAGTTCAGAGAAACACGGTGTGTGAAAGTTAAAAATCAATGATACGTAAACTGGTGAAGCAGTTCAGAGAAACAGGGTGTGTGAAAGTTAAAAATCAATTTTTTTTTTTTTTTTTTTTTTTTTTTTTTGTATACAAGATCGAGGCTCGTGAAAGAGCGAACATTAATCACACAGAAAGACAAACCGACACATAAAACATATAACATAGGGAGCGGTAGACAAGATGGGGAGAGAGGGGGAAGGACACAAACACAACATTTGAGAGCAGGGACCGAGAGACATGGAGACATCGAGAGATCTGAGAGAGGGCGAGGGCTTTGGGGGGGGGGGGGGGAAGGGGGCAGTGGGAGAGGTATAAAACATATGGACACTGCCAGGACTTCCAGGAAAGAAGTTGGAATTTCAAACAAGGTGGATCTGGGGTGAATTAGCGGGGGTAGAAAAGATCAAGGTTTTGGATGGGGGAAGATAAGAGATGGTGGTGAACAGCTGTTTTAAAGACCTGGAGGGAGGAGTGGGATTGAAGAGAGTGAGGGAGTTTGTTCCAGAGGCGGGAGAAAAGAGGAATGAAAGAGTGAAGGTGAGCGGAGAGCCGAGATTTCGGCAGTTTAACCATCAGAGGGTTGCTGGCAGATCTTGTGCGACCTGTAGGAATATTTGGGGGACAGAGCACAGAGAGAGCTGGGGGTGCAAGGCCGGAGAGGAGTCGGTAGAAGACAGAAAGACCACCTACCTGCCTGCGGTGAGTGAGTGAAAGGCCCTCAGAGATAGCTTCATCGCGGGAGATTCCAATAATTCTGAAAGCTTTGGTTTCAACAGCGTGAAGCCGAGCTAGGTGTGAGGCAGGAGCACCGGCCCATAGGGGAGAACAGTATTCCATTGAGCTGCGGATGAAAGCCTTGTATGTGGTGAGGAGCTCAGGTGTGCCGAGGAAGGACTTCGCACGACGGAGGATGCCCAGTCGGCGACTGGCTTTGGAGGCCAGCTTGGAAATGTGGTTTTCCCAAGAAAGATCATGGCAGATAGTGAGACCCAAAATCTTGAGCGACAGAACTTCTTGGAGAGGATTGTTGAGAAAGTAGATGGGAGGGTTGTCCAGTCGATCTTTTCGGAGAGACATAGTAAGAGTGTGAGATTTGTCAGGATTGAAAGACATGTTCCACTTGTTTGACCAGTCTGTGATTTTGTCCAGGTCTTCAGAGAGTGAGGAGGCAGCAGACTGCCGATCTGAGGGAAGAGGAATGGAGCGGCAGAGAGTGGAGTCATCAGCAAAGAGATAGAGAGGATTTTCGAGAGAGTCAGAGAGATCATTGATGAAGACCAGAAAAAGCACGGGGCCCAGAACACTGCCTTGGGGAACTCCAGCCTGAAACGGAAGAGGAGATGAGAGAAACCCATTCAGGGCCACACGTTGACGACGACTAGAGAGGAAGTCCGCCAGCCATGCGTGGAGATTTCCATGGATACCAAAGGAGGAGAGTTTGGTGAGCAGAGCGGGGTGCCAGACCGTGTCGAAGGCACGTGATACGTCGAGGGAGACAGCTCTAATTTCCTGTTTGGCATTGAGGACCTCCATCCATTGTTGAGACAGCAGAAGCAGCATGTCCAGAGTAGAGTGACCTGGTCTGAAACCAAATTGATGATCAGAGATCAAGCCATTGGAGAAGAGGAAAGATTTCATATCAGAAGCAATGATGGATTCCATGACTTTGCTGATAATTGGGAGAAGGCTGATTGGTCTGTAGTTGCTAGGATCTGTTTTTGCACCTTTTTTGTGCAAAGCGGTGATGTTGGCTGATTTCCAAGCAGATGGCAGTTGACCTTGAGCAAAAGAGAGGGTGAAGAGAACAGAGAGAGGGTGAGATAGAGCAGCAGAGCAGGATTTTAGGACCCGTGGGCTGATGCCGTCGGGTCCAGTTGCAGAATCAGAGTCGAGGGTTGACAGAAACTTTTCCACCTTGTCAGGAGGAAAGGACACGGAGTCCAGGAGCAGCAGGGTACGACTGGGTATGGTGGGTACAGAGAGGGATGGGTTTGGGACACAAGATTTAGAGGCAAACACAGAGTTGAGGCATTCAGCTTTTTCACGTGCGGAGTCAGCTGTGTAGCCGTTTGAGGTAAGGGAGGGGATGGAGGGGGAACAAACACCAGAAACGGATTTGACCAGACGCCACCAGGATTTGGAAGAGGGAGACAGATAAGAGAGTTCGGTCTTGAGAACGGAGAGATATTGTTTCCTGGCTCTCCTGAGGGTGGACACACACTTGTTTCGGGCTTTGTGAAAGGAAATGAGATTTCCTTCCGTTGGATTTGCTTTCCAGGAGACGAAGGCAAGTTGTTTCTGGGCAACAGCCTCACCACAAGATTCCGTGTACCATGGACGGGAGGAAGGGTATGACAACTGAAGACGAGATGGGATAAATCTGTGCATGAGAGAGAGCAATTTACTTTGGAAGAATTCCCAGGATGAGTTGATGTCAGAGGTGGTAGAGATGGGAGACCAGTCCAGATGATTGATGGCTGCTTGAAGACCGTGCCAGTTGGCCTGAGTGAAATGCCAGACTCGTCGACGCTGAGCAGGCTCCCTGAGGATGGTCAGAGAGATGTCCACTTTAACAAGGACATGATCAGATGATCCGATCGGAGCAGAAGAAGAGCAGCAGACATTTTCAGGGAAGTTAGTCATAACCAAGTCCAGAAGAGAAGATGTTCCGTTGACTGAGATCCGGGTCGGGAAATTGACAGATTGTGTCAGTCCCAGTGAGTCGCAGAAGTCCTTTGCTGAGGAGCCATGGCTGGTGAGAGAGGTACCCACACCCAGCCAACTGGCATGATGACAGTTGAAATCACCACATATGAGGAAGAGAGAGTTGGGATGAGTAGTTAGAAGTTGGTCCATATCATCAGACAGCGAGATGTAGATGGAGTCGTCACTGTTTGGTGGACGGTACAACACACATATGAACAAGAGGTGGGAGCGAAGGGGAAGCCGTAGCCAGAGGTATTCCTGGGGGTGAGGTGGAGAGAGTGCAGTGCAGGGCGAGTGAGGAAGAGAGTTTTTGATAAAGATAGCAACCCCGCCTCCAGGACGAGGCTCAGGTCTATCATACCGGAGGAGGGAGTAGCCCGGGAGAGATACTATGGAATCGGAGACATCATAAAGGAAAACCACGTGTTTGATGGAATGTGTAAAATATGATGGAATACATAACTTGAGGGGAAAGTGTAAACATTGAAGGTTAATGATACGTAAACTGGTGAAGCAGTTCAGAGAAACACGGTGTGTGAAAGTTAAAAATCAATGATACGTAAACTGGTGAAGCAGTTCAGAGAAACAGGGTGTGTGAAAGTTAAAAATGAGTGATATAGAAACTGGTGAAGCAGATTAGAGAAACAGGGTGTGTGAAAGTTAAAAAGGAGTGATATAGAAACTGGGGAAGCAGATTAGAGAAACAGGGTGTGTGAAAGTTAAAAATGAGTGATATAGAAACTGGTGAAGCAGATTAGAGAAACAGGGTGTGTGAAAGTTAAAAATGAGTGATATAGAAACTGGTGAAGCAGATTAGAGAAACAGGGTGTGTGAAAGTTAAAAATCAGTGATACGTAAACTGGTGAAGCAGTTCAGAGAAACAGGGTGTGTGAAAGTTAAAAATGAGTGATATAGAAACTGGTGAAGCAGTTCAGAGAAACAGGGTGTGTGAAAGTTAAAAATGAGTGATATAGAAACTGGTGAAGCAGATTAGAGAAACAGGGTGTGTGAAAGTTAAAAATCAGTGATACGTAAACTGGTGAAGCAGTTCAGAGAAACAGGGTGTGTGAAAGTTAAAAATCAATGATACGTAAACTGGTGAAGCAGTTCAGAGAAACACGGTGTGTGAAAGTTAAAAATCAATGATATGTAAACTGGTGAATCAGTTCAGAGAAACACGGTGTGTGAAAGTTAAAAATCAATGATACGTAAACTGGTTAAGCAGTTCAGAGAAACAGGGTGTGTGAAAGTTAAAAATCAATGATACGTAAACTGGTGAAGCAGTTCAGAGAAACAGGGTGTGTGAAAGTTAAAAATGAGTGATATAGAAACTGGTGAAGCAGATTAGAGAAACAGGGTGTGTGAAAGTTAAAAAGGAGTGATATAGAAACTGGGGAAGCAGATTAGAGAAACAGGGTGTGTGAAAGTTAAAAATCAGTGATACGTAAACTGGTGAAGCAGTTCAGAGAAACAGGGTGTGTGAAAGTTAAAAATGAGTGATATAGAAACTGGTGAAGCAGATTAGAGAAACAGGGTGTGTGAAAGTTAAAAATCAGTGATACGTAAACTGGTGAAGCAGTTCAGAGAAACAGGGTGTGTGAAAGTTAAAAATCAGTGATACGTAAACTGGTGAAGCAGTTCAGAGAAACACGGTGTGTGAAAGTTTAAAATGAGTGATATAGAAACTGGTGAAACAGATTAGAGAAACAGGGTGTGTGAAAGTTAAAAATGAGTGATATAGAAACTGGTGAAACAGATTAGAGAAACAGGGTGTGTGAAAGTTAAAAATGAGTGATATAGAAACTGGTGAAGCAGATTAGAGAAACAGGGTGTGTGAAAGTTTAAAATGAGTGATATAGAAACTGGTGAAACAGATTAGAGAAACAGGGTGTGTGAAAGTTAAAAATGAGTGATATAGAAACTGGTGAAACAGATTAGAGAAACAGGGTGTGTGAAAGTTAAAAATGAGTGATATAGAAACTGGTGAAGCAGATTAGAGAAACAGGGTGTGTGAGAGTTAAAAATCAGTGATACGTAAACTGGTGAAGCAGGTCAGAGAAACAGGGTGTGTGAAAGTTAAAAATCAGTGATACGTAAACTGGTGAAGCAGTTCAGAGAAACAGGGTGTGTGAAAGTTAAAAATGAGTGATATAGAAACTGGTGAAACAGATTAGAGAAACAGAATGTGTGAAAGTTAAAAATGAGTGATATAGAAACTGGTGAAGCAGATCAGAGAAACACGGTGTGTGAAAGTTAAAAATGAGTGATATAGAAACTGGTGAAGCAGATTAGAGAAACAGGGTGTGTGAAAGTTAAAAATCAGTGATACGTAAACTGGTGAAGCAGTTCAGAGAAACAGGGTGTGTGAAAGTTAAAAATCAGTGATACGTAAACTGGTGAAGCAGTTCAGAGAAACAGGGTGTGTGAAAGTTAAAAATCAGTGATACGTAAACTGGTGAAGCAGTTCAGAGAAACACGGTGTGTGAAAGTTAAAAATCAATGATACGTAAACTGGTGAATCAGTTCAGAGAAACACGGTGTGTGAAAGTTAAAAATCAATGATACGTAAACTGGTGAAGCAGTTCAGAGAAGCAGGGTGTGTGAAAGTTAAAAATGAGTGATATAGAAACTGGTGAAGCAGATTAGAGAAACAGGGTGTGTGAAAGTTAAAAATCAGTGATACGTAAACTGGTGAAGCAGTTCAGAGAAACAGGGTGTGTGAAAGTTAAAAATGAGTGATATAGAAACTGGTGAAGCAGATTAGAGAAACACGGTGTGTGAAAGTTAAAAATCAGTGATACGTAAACTGGTGAAGCAGTTCAGAGAAACACGGTGTGTGAAAGTTAAAAATCAATGATACGTAAACTGGTGAATCAGTTCAGAGAAACACGGTGTGTGAAAGTTAAAAATCAATGATACGTAAACTGGTGAAGCAGTTCAGAGAAACAGGGTGTGTGAAAGTTAAAAATCAATGATACGTAAACTGGTGAAGCAGTTCAGAGAAACACGGTGTGTGAAAGTTAAAAATCAATGATACGTAAACTGGTGAAGCAGTTCAGAGAAACAGGGTGTGTGAAAGTTAAAAATGAGTGATATAGAAACTGGTGAAGCAGATTAGAGAAACAGGGTGTGTGAAAGTTAAAAAGGAGTGATATAGAAACTGGGGAAGCAGATTAGAGAAACAGGGTGTGTGAAAGTTAAAAATGAGTGATATAGAAACTGGTGAAGCAGATTAGAGAAACAGGGTGTGTGAAAGTTAAAAATGAGTGATATAGAAACTGGTGAAGCAGATTAGAGAAACAGGGTGTGTGAAAGTTAAAAATCAGTGATACGTAAACTGGTGAAGCAGTTCAGAGAAACAGGGTGTGTGAAAGTTAAAAATCAATGATACGTAAACTGGTGAAGCAGTTCAGAGAAACACGGTGTGTGAAAGTTAAAAATCAATGATACGTAAACTGGTGAATCAGTTCAGAGAAACACGGTGTGTGAAAGTTAAAAATCAATGATACGTAAACTGGTTAAGCAGTTCAGAGAAACAGGGTGTGTGAAAGTTAAAAATCAATGATACGTAAACTGGTGAAGCAGTTCAGAGAAACAGGGTGTGTGAAAGTTAAAAATGAGTGATATAGAAACTGGTGAAGCAGATTAGAGAAACAGGGTGTGTGAAAGTTAAAAAGGAGTGATATAGAAACTGGGGAAGCAGATTAGAGAAAAAGGGTGTGTGAAAGTTAAAAATCAGTGATACGTAAACTGGTGAAGCAGTCCAGAGAAACAGGGTGTGTGAAAGTTAAAAATGAGTGATATAGAAACTGGTGAAGCAGATTAGAGAAACAGGGTGTGTGAAAGTTAAAAATCAGTGATACGTAAACTGGTGAAGCAGTTCAGAGAAACAGGGTGTGTGAAAGTTAAAAATCAGTGATACGTAAACTGGTGAAGCAGTTCAGAGAAACACGGTGTGTGAAAGTTTAAAATGAGTGATATAGAAACTGGTGAAACAGATTAGAGAAACAGGGTGTGTGAAAGTTAAAAATGAGTGATATAGAAACTGGTGAAACAGATTAGAGAAACAGGGTGTGTGAAAGTTAAAAATGAGTGATATAGAAACTGGTGAAGCAGATTAGAGAAACAGGGTGTGTGAGAGTTAAAAATCAGTGATACTTAAACTGGTGAAGCAGGTCAGAGAAACAGGGTGTGTGAAAGTTAAAAATCAGTGATACGTAAACTGGTGAAGCAGTTCAGAGAAACAGGGTGTGTGAAAGTTAAAAATGAGTGATATAGAAACTGGTGAAACAGATTAGAGAAACAGGATGTGTGAAAGTTAAAAATGAGTGATATAGAAACTGGTGAAGCAGATCAGAGAAACACGGTGTGTGAAAGTTAAAAATGAGTGATATAGAAACTGGTGAAGCAGATTAGAGAAACAGGGTGTGTGAAAGTTAAAAATCAGTGATACGTAAACTGGTGAAGCAGTTCAGAGAAACAGGGTGTGTGAAAGTTAAAAATCAGTGATACGTAAACTGGTGAAGCAGTTCAGAGAAACAGGGTGTGTGAAAGTTAAAAATCAGTGATACGTAAACTGGTGAAGCAGTTCAGAGAAACACGGTGTGTGAAAGTTAAAAATCAATGATACGTAAACTGGTGAATCAGTTCAGAGAAACACGGTGTGTGAAAGTTAAAAATCAATGATACGTAAACTGGTGAAGCAGTTCAGAGAAACAGGGTGTGTGAAAGTTAAAAATGAGTGATATAGAAACTGGTGAAGCAGATTAGAGAAACAGGGTGTGTGAAAGTTAAAAATCAGTGATACGTAAACTGGTGAAGCAGTTCAGAGAAACACGGTGTGTGAAAGTTAAAAATCAATGATACGTAAACTGGTGAAGCAGTTCAGAGAAACAGGGTGTGTGAAAGTTAAAAATGAGTGATATAGAAACTGGTGAAGCAGATTAGAGAAACAGGGTGTGTGAAAGTTAAAAATCAGTGATACGTAAACTGGTGAAGCAGTTCAGAGAAACACGGTGTGTGAAAGTTAAAAATCAATGATACGTAAACTGGTGAAGCAGTTCAGAGAAACAGGGTGTGTGAAAGTTAAAAATCAATGATACGTAAACTGGTGAAGCAGTTCAGAGAAACAGGGTGTGTGAAAGTTAAAAATCAGTGATACGTAAACTGGTGAAGCAGTTCAGAGAAACAGGGTGTGTGAAAGTTAAAAATCAGTGATACGTAAACTGGTGAAGCAGTTCAGAGAAACACGGTGTGTGAAAGTTAAAAATCAATGATACGTAAACTGGTGAAGCAGTTCAGAGAAACAGGGTGTGTGAAAGTTAAAAATGAGTGATATAGAAACTGGTGAAGCAGATTAGAGAAACAGGGTGTGTGAAAGTTAAAAATGAGTGATATAGAAACTGGTGAAGCAGATTAGAGAAACAGGGTGTGTGAAAGTTAAAAATGAGTGATATAGAAACTGGTGAAGCAGATTAGAGAAACAGGGTGTGTGAAAGTTAAAAATGAGTGATATAGAAACTGGTGAAGCAGATTAGAGAAACAGGGTGTGTGAAAGTAAAAAATGAGTGATATAGAAACTGGTGAAGCAGATTAGAGAAACAGGGTGTGTGAAAGTTAAAAATGAGTGATATAGAAACTGGTGAAGCAGATTAGAGAAACAGGGTGTGTGAAAGTTAAAAATCAGTGATACGTAAACTGGTGAAGCAGTTCAGAGAAACAGGGTGTGTGAAAGTTAAAAATGAGTGATATAGAAACTGGTGAAGCAGATTAGAGAAACAGGGTGTATGAAAGTTAAAAATGAGTGATATAGAAACTGGTGAAGCAGATTAGAGAAACAGGGTGTGTGAAAGTTAAAAATCAGTGATATAGAAACTGGTGAAGCAGATTAGAGAAACAGGGTGTGTGAAAGTTAAAAATCAGTGATACGTAAACTGGTGAAGCAGTTCAGAGAAACAGGGTGTGTGAAAGTTAAAAATGAGTGATATAGAAACTGGTGAAGCAGATTAGAGAAACAGGGTGTATGAAAGTTAAAAATGAGTGATATAGAAACTGGTGAAGCAGATTAGAGAAACAGGGTGTGTGAAAGTTAAAAATGAGTGATATAGAAACTGGTGAAGCAGATTAGAGAAACAGGGTGTGTGAAAGTTACAAATGAGTGATATAGAAACTGGTGAAGCAGATTAGAGAAACAGGGTGTGTGAAAGTTAAAAATCAGTGATACGTAAACTGGTGAAGCAGTTCAGAGAAACAGGGTGTGTGAAAGTTAAAAATGAGTGATATAGAAACTGGTGAAGCAGATTAGAGAAACAGGGTGTGTGAAAGTTAAAAATCAATGATACGTAAACTGGTGAAGCAGTTCAGAGAAACAGGGTGTGTGAAAGTTAAAAATGAGTGATATAGAAACTGGTGAAGCAGATTAGAGAAACACGGTGTGTGAAAGTTAAAAATCAGTGATACGTAAACTGGTGAAGCAGTTCAGAGAAACACGGTGTGTGAAAGTTAAAAATCAATGATACGTAAACTGGTGAATCAGTTCAGAGAAACACGGTGTGTGAAAGTTAAAAATCAATGATACGTAAACTGGTGAAGCAGTTCAGAGAAACACGGTGTGTGAAAGTTAAAAATCAATGATACGTAAACTGGTGAATCAGTTCAGAGAAACACGGTGTGTGAAAGTTAAAAATCAGTGATACGTAAACTGGTGAAGCAGTTCAGAGAAACAGGGTGTGTGAAAGTTAAAAATCAGTGATACGTAAACTGGTGAAGCAGTTCAGAGAAACACGGTGTGTGAAAGTTAAAAATCAATGATACGTAAACTGGTGAATCAGTTCAGAGAAACACGGTGTGTGAAAGTTAAAAATCAATGATACGTAAACTGGTTAAGCAGTTCAGAGAAACAGGGTGTGTGAAAGTTAAAAATCAATGATACGTAAACTGGTGAAGCAGTTCAGAGAAACAGGGTGTGTGAAAGTTAAAAATGAGTGATATAGAAACTGGTGAAGCAGATTAGAGAAACAGGGTGTGTGAAAGTTAAAAAGGAGTGATATAGAAACTGGGGAAGCAGATTAGAGAAACAGGGTGTGTGAAAGTTAAAAATCAGTGATACGTAAACTGGTGAAGCAGTTCAGAGAAACAGGGTGTGTGAAAGTTAAAAATGAGTGATATAGAAACTGGTGAAGCAGATTAGAGAAACAGGGTGTGTGAAAGTTAAAAATCAGTGATACGTAAACTGGTGAAGCAGTTCAGATAAACAGGGTGTGTGAAAGTTAAAAATCAGTGATACGTAAACTGGTGAAGCAGTTCAGAGAAACACGGTGTGTGAAAGTTAAAAATCAATGATACGTAAACTGGTGAATCAGTTCAGAGAAACACGGTGTGTGAAAGTTAAAAATCAATGATACGTAAACTGGTTAAGCAGTTCAGAGAAACAGGGTGTGTGAAAGTTAAAAATCAATGATACGTAAACTGGTGAAGCAGTTCAGAGAAACAGGGTGTGTGAAAGTTAAAAATGAGTGATATAGAAACTGGTGAAGCAGATTAGAGAAACACGGTGTGTGAAAGTTAAAAATCAGTGATACGTAAACTGGTGAAGCAGTTCAGAGAAACACGGTGTGTGAAAGTTAAAAATCAATGATACGTAAACTGGTGAATCAGTTCAGAGAAACACGGTGTGTGAAAGTTAAAAATCAATGATACGTAAACTGGTGAAGCAGTTCAGAGAAACACGGTGTGTGAAAGTTAAAAATCAATGATACGTAAACTGGTGAATCAGTTCAGAGAAACACGGTGTGTGAAAGTTAAAAATCAGTGATACGTAAACTGGTGAAGCAGTTCAGAGAAACAGGGTGTGTGAAAGTTAAAAATCAGTGATACGTAAACTGGTGAAGCAGTTCAGAGAAACACGGTGTGTGAAAGTTAAAAATCAATGATACGTAAACTGGTGAATCAGTTCAGAGAAACACGGTGTGTGAAAGTTAAAAATCAATGATACGTAAACTGGTTAAGCAGTTCAGAGAAACAGGGTGTGTGAAAGTTAAAAATCAATGATACGTAAACTGGTGAAGCAGTTCAGAGAAACAGGGTGTGTGAAAGTTAAAAATGAGTGATATAGAAACTGGTGAAGCAGATTAGAGAAACAGGGTGTGTGAATGTTAAAAAGGAGTGATATAGAAACTGGGGAAGCAGATTAGAGAAACAGGGTGTGTGAAAGTTACAAATCAGTGATACGTAAACTGGTGAAGCAGTTCAGAGAAACAGGGTGTGTGAAAGTTAAAAATGAGTGATATAGAAACTGGTGAAGCAGATTAGAGAAACAGGGTGTGTGAAAGTTAAAAATCAGTGATACGTAAACTGGTGAAGCAGTTCAGAGAAACAGGGTGTGTGAAAGTTAAAAATCAGTGATACGTAAACTGGTGAAGCAGTTCAGAGAAACACGGTGTGTGAAAGTTTAAAATGAGTGATATAGAAACTGGTGAAACAGATTAGAGAAACAGGGTGTGTGAAAGTTAAAAATGAGTGATATAGAAACTGGTGAAACAGATTAGAGAAACAGGGTGTGTGAAAGTTAAAAATGAGTGATATAGAAACTGGTGAAGCAGATTAGAGAAACAGGGTGTGTGAAAGTTTAAAATGAGTGATATAGAAACTGGTGAAACAGATTAGAGAAACAGGGTGTGTGAAAGTTAAAAATGAGTGATATAGAAACTGGTGAAACAGATTAGAGAAACAGGGTGTGTGAAAGTTAAAAATGAGTGATATAGAAACTGGTGAAGCAGATTAGAGAAACAGGGTGTGTGAGAGTTAAAAATCAGTGATACGTAAACTGGTGAAGCAGGTCAGAGAAACAGGGTGTGTGAAAGTTAAAAATCAGTGATACGTAAACTGGTGAAGCAGTTCAGAGAAACAGGGTGTGTGAAAGTTAAAAATGAGTGATATAGAAACTGGTGAAACAGATTAGAGAAACAGGATGTGTGAAAGTTAAAAATGAGTGATATAGAAACTGGTGAAGCAGATCAGAGAAACACGGTGTGTGAAAGTTAAAAATGAGTGATATAGAAACTGGTGAAGCAGATTAGAGAAACAGGGTGTGTGAAAGTTAAAAATCAGTGATACGTAAACTGGTGAAGCAGTTCAGAGAAACAGGGTGTGTGAAAGTTAAAAATCAGTGATACGTAAACTGGTGAAGCAGTTCAGAGAAACAGGGTGTGTGAAAGTTAAAAATCAGTGATACGTAAACTGGTGAAGCAGTTCAGAGAAACACGGTGTGTGAAAGTTAAAAATCAATGATACGTAAACTGGTGAATCAGTTCAGAGAAACACGGTGTGTGAAAGTTAAAAATCAATGATACGTAAACTGGTGAAGCAGTTCAGAGAAACAGGGTGTGTGAAAGTTAAAAATGAGTGATATAGAAACTGGTGAAGCAGATTAGAGAAACAGGGTGTGTGAAAGTTAAAAATCAGTGATACGTAAACTGGTGAAGCAGTTCAGAGAAACACGGTGTGTGAAAGTTAAAAATCAATGATACGTAAACTGGTGAAGCAGTTCAGAGAAACAGGGTGTGTGAAAGTTAAAAATGAGTGATATAGAAACTGGTGAAGCAGATTAGAGAAACAGGGTGTGTGAAAGTTAAAAATCAGTGATACGTAAACTGGTGAAGCAGTTCAGAGAAACATGGTGTGTAAAAGTTAAAAATCAATGATACGTAAACTGGTGAAGCAGTTCAGAGAAACAGGGTGTGTGAAAGTTAAAAATCAATGATACGTAAACTGGTGAAGCAGTTCAGAGAAACAGGGTGTGTGAAAGTTAAAAATCAGTGATACGTAAACTGGTGAAGCAGTTCAGAGAAACAGGGTGTGTGAAAGTTAAAAATCAGTGATACGTAAACTGGTGAAGCAGTTCAGAGAAACACGGTGTGTGAAAGTTAAAAATCAATGATACGTAAACTGGTGAAGCAGTTCAGAGAAACAGGGTGTGTGAAAGTTAAAAATGAGTGATATAGAAACTGGTGAAGCAGATTAGAGAAACAGGGTGTGTGAAAGTTAAAAATGAGTGATATAGAAACTGGTGAAGCAGATTAGAGAAACAGGGTGTGTGAAAGTTAAAAATGAGTGATATAGAAACTGGTGAAGCAGATTAGAGAAACAGGGTGTGTGAAAGTTAAAAATGAGTGATATAGAAACTGGTGAAGCAGATTAGAGAAACAGGGTGTGTGAAAGTAAAAAATGAGTGATATAGAAACTGGTGAAGCAGATTAGAGAAACAGGGTGTGTGAAAGTTAAAAATGAGTGATATAGAAACTGGTGAAGCAGATTAGAGAAACAGGGTGTGTGAAAGTTAAAAATCAGTGATACGTAAACTGGTGAAGCAGTTCAGAGAAACAGGGTGTGTGAAAGTTAAAAATGAGTGATATAGAAACTGGTGAAGCAGATTAGAGAAACAGGGTGTATGAAAGTTAAAAATGAGTGATATAGAAACTGGTGAAGCAGATTAGAGAAACAGGGTGTGTGAAAGTTAAAAATGAGTGATATAGAAACTGGTGAAGCAGATTAGAGAAACAGGGTGTGTGAAAGTTAAAAATGAGTGATATAGAAACTGGTGAAGCAGATTAGAGAAACAGGGTGTGTGAAAGTTAAAAATCAGTGATACGTAAACTGGTGAAGCAGTTCAGAGAAACAGGGTGTGTGAAAGTTAAAAATGAGTGATATAGAAACTGGTGAAGCAGATTAGAGAAACAGGGTGTGTGAAAGTTAAAAATCAATGATACGTAAACTGGTGAATCAGTTCAGAGAAACAGGGTGTGTGAAAGTTAAAAATGAGTGATATAGAAACTGGTGAAGCAGTTCAGAGAAACACGGTGTGTGAAAGTGAAAAATCAATGATACGTAAACTGGTGAATCAGTTCAGAGAAACACGGTGTGTGAAAGTTAAAAATCAATGATACGTAAACTGGTGAAGCAGTTCAGAGAAACACGGTGTGTGAAAGTTAAAAATCAATGATACGTAAACTGGTGAATCAGTTCAGAGAAACACGGTGTGTGAAAGTTAAAAATCAGTGATACGTAAACTGGTGAAGCAGTTCAGAGAAACAGGGTGTGTGAAAGTTAAAAATCAGTGATACGTAAACTGGTGAAGCAGTTCAGAGAAACACGGTGTGTGAAAGTTAAAAATCAATGATACGTAAACTGGTGAATCAGTTCAGAGAAACACGGTGTGTGAAAGTTAAAAATCAATGATACGTAAACTGGTTAAGCAGTTCAGAGAAACAGGGTGTGTGAAAGTTAAAAATCAATGATACGTAAACTGGTGAAGCAGTTCAGAGAAACAGGGTGTGTGAAAGTTAAAAATGAGTGATATAGAAACTGGTGAAGCAGATTAGAGAAACAGGGTGTGTGAAAGTTAAAAATCAGTGATACGTAAACTGGTGAAGCAGTTCAGAGAAACAGGGTGTGTGAAAGTTAAAAATCAGTGATACGTAAACTGGTGAAGCAGTTCAGAGAAACACGGTGTGTGAAAGTTAAAAATCAATGATACGTAAACTGGTGAATCAGTTCAGAGAAACACGGTGTGTGAAAGTTAAAAATCAATGATACGTAAACTGGTTAAGCAGTTCAGAGAAACAGGGTGTGTGAAAGTTAAAAATCAATGATACGTAAACTGGTGAAGCAGTTCAGAGAAACAGGGTGTGTGAAAGTTAAAAATGAGTGATATAGAAACTGGTGAAGCAGATTAGAGAAACAGGGTGTGTGAAAGTTAAAAATCAGTGATACGTAAACTGGTGAAGCAGTTCAGAGAAACAGGGTGTGTGAAAGTTAAAAATCAGTGATACGTAAACTGGTGAAGCAGTTCAGAGAAACACGGTGTGTGAAAGTTAAAAATCAATGATACGTAAACTGGTGAATCAGTTCAGAGAAACACGGTGTGTGAAAGTTAAAAATCAATGATACGTAAACTGGTTAAGCAGTTCAGAGAAACAGGGTGTGTGAAAGTTAAAAATCAATGATACGTAAACTGGTGAAGCAGTTCAGAGAAACACGGTGTGTGAAAGTTAAAAATCAATGATACGTAAACTGGTGAAGCAGTTCAGAGAAACAGGGTGTGTGAAAGTAAAAAATGAGTGATATAGAAACTGGTGAAGCAGATTAGAGAAACAGGGTGTGTGAAAGTTAAAAATCAGTGATACGTAAACTGGTGAAGCAGTTCAGAGAAACAGGGTGTGTGAAAGTAAAAAATGAGTGATATAGAAACTGGTGAAGCAGATTAGAGAAACAGGGTGTGTGAAAGTTAAAAATGAGTGATATAGAAACTGGTGAAGCAGATTAGAGAAACAGGGTGTGTGAAAGTTAAAAATCAGTGATATAGAAACTGGTGAAGCAGTTCAGAGAAACAGGGTGTGTGAAAGTTAAAAATGAGTGATATAGAAACTGGTGAAGCAGATTAGAGAAACAGGGTGTGTGAAAGTTAAAAATCAGTGATACATAAACTGGTGAAGCAGTTCAGAGAAACAGGATGTGTGAAAGTTAAAAATGAGTGTTATAGAGACTGGTGAAGCAGATTAGAGAAACAGGGTGTGTGAAAGTTAAAAATGAGTGATATAGAAACTGGTGAAGCAGATTAGAGAAACAGGGTGTGTGAAAGTTAAAAATGAGTGATATAGAAACTGGTGAAGCAGATTAGAGAAACAGGGTGTGTGAAAGTTAAAAATGAGTGATATAGAAACTGGTGAAACAGATTAGAGAAACAGGGTGTGTGAAAGTTAAAAATGAGTGATATAGAAACTGGTGAAGCAGATTAGAGAAACAGGGTGTGTGAAAGTTAAAAATGAGTGATATAGAAACTGGTGAAGCAGATTAGAGAAACAGGGTGTGTGAAAGTTAAAAATGAGTGATATAGAAACTGGTGAAACAGATTAGAGAAACAGGGTGTGTGAAAGTTAAAAATGAGTGATATAGAAACTGGTGAAGCAGATCAGAGAAACGGTGTGTGAAAGTTAAAAATGAGTGATATAGAAACTGGTGAAGCAGATTAGAGAAACAGGGTGTGTGAAAGTTAAAAATGAGTGATATAGAAACTGGTGAAGCAGATTAGAGAAACAGGGTGTGTGAAAGTTTAAAATGAGTGATATAGAAACTGGTGAAACAGATTAGAGAAACAGGGTGTGTGAAAGTTAAAAATGAGTGATATAGAAACTGGTGAAACAGATTAGAGAAACAGGGTGTGTGAAAGTTAAAAATGAGTGATATAGAAACTGGTGAAACAGATTAGAGAAACAGGGTGTGTGAAAGTTAAAAATGAGTGATATAGAAACTGGTGAAGCAGATTAGAGAAACAGGGTGTGTGAGAGTTAAAAATCAGTGATACGTAAACTGGTGAAGCAGGTCAGAGAAACAGGGTGTGTGAAAGTTAAAAATCAGTGATACGTAAACTGGTGAAGCAGTTCAGAGAAACAGGGTGTGTGAAAGTTAAAAATGAGTGATATAGAAACTGGTGAAACAGATTAGAGAAACAGGATGTGTGAAAGTTAAAAATGAGTGATATAGAAACTGGTGAAGCAGATCAGAGAAACACGGTGTGTGAAAGTTAAAAATGAGTGATATAGAAACTGGTGAAGCAGATTAGAGAAACAGGGTGTGTGAAAGTTAAAAATCAGTGATACGTAAACTGGTGAAGCAGTTCAGAGAAACAGGGTGTGTGAAAGTTAAAAATCAGTGATACGTAAACTGGTGAAGCAGTTCAGAGAAACAGGGTGTGTGAAAGTTAAAAATCAGTGATACGTAAACTGGTGAAGCAGATTAGACAGAGTGTGTGAAAGTTAAAAATCAGTGATACGTGAACTGGTGAAGCAGATTAGAGAAACAGGGTGTGTGAAAGTTAAAAATCAGTGATACGTAAACTGGTGAAGCAGTTCAGAGAAACAGGGTGTGTGAAAGTTAAAAATCAGTGATACGTAAACTGGTGAAGCAGTTCAGAGAAACACGGTGTGTGAAAGTTAAAAATCAATGATACGTAAACTGGTGAATCAGTTCAGAGAAACACGGTGTGTGAAAGTTAAAAATCAGTGATATGGAAACTGGTGAAGCAGTTCAGAGAAACAGGGTGTGTGAAAGATAAAAATCAGTGATACGTAAACTGGTGAAGCAGATTAGAGAAACAGGGTGTGTGAAAGTTAAAAATCAGTGATACGTAAACTGGTGAAGCAGATTAGAGAAACAGGGTGTGTGAAAGTTAAAAATCAGTGATATGGAAACTGGTGAAGCAGTTCAGAGAAACAGGGTGTGTGTTACGTGGTCCCCTCGGTGACTACCTGGTCTCGGTGACCCCCGGACCGTGAGAGGACCTTCGCCAGAAAGTAGTATTATATAGATGCGCTTTCGCAACGCAATACCTATGAATTCCACCCCAAGAGACACTGATGTTCAAGAATATATTTCCCAATGGTAATGATACCCAACAATTTCAATGACACAACCACGGAGATTTTCCCCGAGCAATCAACAATACACCACCATCAACAATCTTTCAAGGACAATCAATTCCCTATGAATAAGATGGCCATCTTATATACGTGTGTCCCGGTGAGTACTCACGACACCCTTATGGTCTCGGTCCCGCACAATGTCTCTGGGCCCCTCCTGACCAAGAGGATAGTCGGCGTCGCCGCACTCGGGCGGTTGAACGAACTCCGGGTGGACGTCTCCACCGGGCAGGTATCGTACCAGGCCCCGCGGCTGCAGCCTCTCGTGGCTACGCGAAGCGGGGGCGGTAAAGCAAGCCAAAAGCCCCACGCCACTTGCCAGGCGTGCTAGGCCCCAACCTGCGACTCGTACGCGTCTTTTTAGACGGGGCCGCGAACGGTACCAGACGCGGGGTCGATGCACGGCCCCACGTCAACTTGACGTCTCCACCGGGTCGGTATCGTACCAGGCCCCGCACTCCTCTCGCCAGACGGGCTTCGGAACGCCGCTTTGTCACGCAGCGCAAGGTCGAGGCCACCTTTCGTCCCAGCGGGGCGAGGAAGAACAAGAAGAATACTCATCCTTTTTTCCTCGTCTCGTTTTCTCTCCCGTTTCCGGTCACTTCCGTTTCCGGCCACTGGTTCAGAAGGGCTCCTGACCCTCCAATCACAACAACCCTTACTATACTACACACGGATAAGCAAAGATCTGAATATTAATTCACATAGATATGTAACACTCCCCCCCTTCAATAAAGAAAGTTTGAACCCAGCGAAAACTTTCTTTGCTGGCCAATTTGGAGAAACAAACCAGATAACTCAACCCCCCCACATTATCAGTTCCCCCCTGGGCAACAATCATCACAATTCAAAACTAAAGCAACAAACTCTCACAAAACCCCCAGAGATTTTCAAAGGTAATTCACTCTGGACAAAGCGTCCGCCACGACATTATCCCGGCCCCGTACATGCTCAATTTCCAAGTTGAACCCCTGCAAAGCCAAACTCCATCTCATCAACCTCTGATTTTTATTTTTCATTCTTTGAATGAAGGTTAAGGGGTTGTGATCCGTAAAGACCTTTATGGGAAAGGACGTGATTCCTAAATACACCTCATAATGTTGAAGCCCTAGCAGGAGAGCCAGGGTCTCTTTCTCCACGGTGGCATAATTTGCCTGATGTTTATTGAACTTTTTGGAGTAGTAGCACACGGGGTGGTCCACCCCATCCTCATCTTCCTGTAACAAGACCGCTCCAGCCCCCACATCGCTTGCATCTACGGCCAACTTGAAAGGTGCTTGAAAGTCCGGAGCGGTTAGGACCGGAGAGCTCATTAGTATCGCTTTGACATGGGCAAAGGCCGCCTGACATTTGCCATCCCAAACGAATGGGGTCTCCTTTCTCAACAAACTCGTTAAAGGGGCTACCACATCCGAAAAATTCTTACAGAACCGCCGGTACCACCCCGCCATACCTAAGAACCTCATCAGCTCTTTCTTCCCCTTTGGGACTTGGAAGCGATCGATAGCTTCTACCTTGGCGGTCACTGGTTGTACTTGACCCTGCCCTACTACATGGCCGAGGAACACTACCTGTGCTCTTACAAACTCACTCTTGGCTAAGTTGATGGTCAGACCTGCCTCGGACATCGTCTGAAAAAATGCATGGATTTGCTTAATGTGGTCTTCCATGGTCATGGTGTGGATGATTACATCATCCAGATATGCCTCCACCCCTTCCAGGTCTGCAATGAGCCTATTAATCAGTCGTTGAAATGTAGCCGGCCCGTTCTTCAACCCAAAAGGGAGGACCTTGTACTGATATAACCCATTCGGAGTGACCAAAGCTGAGATTTCTTTGGCTCTATCGGTAAGAGGGATCTGCCAATACCCTTTCAGCAAGTCAAATTTGGTAACAAATTTAGCTGGGCCTATTCGATCAATACAGTCGTCAATCCTCGGGAGCGGATAGGAGTCGGTCTTGGTCACTGCATTCACCCGTTTTAAATCTGTACAACACCGGAAGCTGCCATCGGGTTTCGGAACCAACACACATGGGGAGCTCCATTCACTGTTGCTTGGTTCGATGATGTCATTGTCCAACATATATTGCATCTCCTTCCGAAGATACTCCATCTTCACCGGGTTCATCCGATAGGGGTGTTGTTTCACTGGAGTGGCATCCCCCACCTCGATATCATGATATACTAAGTCCGTACGACCAGGTACATCTGTGAACAAATGTTTAAATTCGAACATTAAGCTGGACAGTTGTCCTTGCTGTTCCCTTGTTAAATGACCTAACTTCTCATCCAAATGACTCAACACTTCGGTGTTCGTCAATTTGGGGCAGGCCTGGTCATCCAAGTTATCAAACTTCACCCCGGCGTTTCCGTCCATTTTCACCGGTACGACAGGGGAGACAGGAACTACGTCTTCCACCGGTTCCCGCTCATGATATTTCTTCAGTCGGTTGACATGACACAACTGTCGCTTTTTCCGTCGGTCGGGAGTGGTCACCACGTAGTTTGTCTCATTCACCCTCTCCTCCACTGCATAAGGACCGAAATATCTAGCCTGGAGGGGCTGACCTGGAACGGGCAGCAATACTAACACCCGGTCCTGAGGACTGAAATTCCTTATCTGTGAGGTCTTGTCATGTCTCTCCTTCATTTTCCCCTGGGCCATTCTCAAGTTCCGTCGTGCCACCTCACATGCCTTTGCCAATCGGTGTTTCACTGTGGACACATACTCCACCATCGGTGTCCGGGACTCCTGTAGTAACCACTGTTCTTTCACCAATTTCAACGGTCCCCGCACTGCGTGCCCAAACACCAGTTCAAACGGACTGAATCCCAAGGAATCCTGCACGGACTCCCTCGCCGCAAACAACAATAGGGGTATCCCTTCATCCCAATCCTTGGCACATTCAAAACAATACGTTCGGATCATATTCTTTAAAGTCTGGTGAAACCTTTCCAGGGCCCCTTGGCTCTCGGGATGGTATGCGCTGGCTCTTACTTGTTCCACCCCCAACAGGTGTACCACTTGCTGGAAAAGCGTGGACATGAAATTGGAACCCTGATCAGATTGGATGACCTTAGGTAGACCAACCCAGGTGAAAAATTTAATCAAGGCCTTTGCAATAACTGCCGCCGTTATTTTCCTCAGAGGCACTGCCTCGGGGAACCTAGTGGATGCGCACATGATGGTCAGTAAGTATTGATGTCCAGCTTTGGTTTTGGGTAAAGGGCCCACACAGTCCACAATGACTCGGCTGAATGGCTCTTCAAAAGCTGGAATTGGCTTTAACGGGGCGGGTGGGATTTTTTGATTCGGCTTTCCCACCAGCTGACAAGTATGGCAGGACTTGCAGAACTCCGCCACATCCCGTCGCAATCCCGGCCAGAAAAAATGTACCAATATCCTGTCACAGGTCTTGTTCACTCCCAGGTGCCCGGCCCAAGGGGTCTCATGTGCCAAACTCAAGATCTCCTTCCGGTACAGCGGTGGCACCACAATCTGATAGTGAACTTTCCACTCATCGTCTGCGGGCACCTCCGGTGGCCTCCATTTCCTCATTAGGGTTTCCCCCTTCATGAAATACCCCACAGGTATCTTCGTAACCTCTTCTTCCGTAACGGCTTTTTCAATTAACCTCTGGATCTCCGAGTCTTCGTGTTGCTCTTCCACTAGTCTCCTTCGGACCAGCGCGGTTTGCTCCACTTCGTTCCCCGCGGTCTCCGACTGACTCTCCACGTCCCCTTTTGTTCCAGACGCTACCATTTCTTGAAATTCCTGGGAATCCCTCCCCTGGTTATTTCCCTTTTCCGAGTGGTCTTCCCGTACCTCTAAGGGTTCCAACTCCCCCTCTCTTTCTTCCTCCTTCTCTTCCGCGTGCTTTCTACCCATAGCCCGAGTCACTGCACAGGATGGAAAGATACCCGGAATCTCCATCTCTAACCGAGTGGTGTTATTTTCCTTACTGGGCTTTTCCACCATTATTGGATTATCCGAAACTCGCCCCCCGGCCAAATCATTCCCGATAATAAAAGAGATTCCCTCCACAGGAAGGGTGGCTTGTAAGCCTACGGTGACCGGCCCTGATACCAACTCAGAACTCAACTGGATGACATGAAGCGGAGCTTTAACATAGCCCCCGACCCCCTGTAAAAGCACACTAACCCCAGTTGCCGTCTTCTCCGACAATGGCAAAATGCCCTCCAGCATCAACGATTGGTGGGCTCCTGTGTCCCTCAATACCCTAACTGGCCTCTGGTTACTCGGGTCGCCATCCAGCGACACGAACCCCTCTGAAATGAAATGTTTGTAGCCCTCCTGAACAAGGTTCTCCCGGGACGCCGTACCTTTGACAGGGGAATCTTCCCCCAGCTCTGCTCTCCAAGACTGACTTCTCACACTTGCCAGTGCATTCGGAGTCGCCCTAGACTGATTCCGTTCCGGGTTCTCCCTTTTCCGGAGGTAACATTGGGACATCAAGTGTCCAGTTTTATGGCAAAAAGCACAAGTCGGCCCGGGGGAGAACCTCGGGGTCGGCCTTGAGCCCCCCGAAAAATAAGTTTGTCTTGGGCCCGTAGCCCTCTGATTTCTAACAGTTGGGGTATCATAGTTGTCCCCATACTCCTCTCGAGGCCGCCGCCATGTAAAGTCGTTCTCTGCACCGGGTGTTCCAGAACTCCCCTGCTGAAGTCTAGGCGAGGAGTTAGGTTTGTGGACCCCTATTCGGTGGGTTAAGGCATAATCATCTGCCATGGTGGCTGCGTCCCACAACTTTGGTACTTTCTTTTCCTGCAGGTACACTTTGATGTCCTCGTGGACACACTGCTGAAATTCCTCCACCAGGATCAAGTCCCGCAATGTTTCGAAGTCTTTCCCGACTCCTTTTGACTCACACCACCGATCAAACATGTTTTCTTTCACTCTGGCAAACTCCACATGGGTCTCACTCTCCCTCTTCCTGGCATTCCTAAATTTTTGCCTGTAAGCTTCCGGAACCAACTCATAGGCTTTGAGGATGTGCTTCTTCAGTACCTCATAATCTGCACATTGGTCCATCGGTAGCGCCGAATAAATTTCCTGAGCTTTCCCCACCAGCACACTTTGCACGAGTATGGTCCAGGCCTCCTCCGGCCAATTTAATTGTCGAGCCACTTTCTCAAAGTGTGGAAAAAATTTCGCGACTTCCTTTTCACTGAACGGTGGAACCAGCCTCACATGTCTGCCCACATCCCAGGTTCTCTGGTTAGGTGTCGACCCCGTCAGCAAGGGTGGTGCCTCTCCCCGTTCTCTCATTAACTCCAGCTCCTTGAATTTGATTTCTTGCTGAAGCTCCATGTCACGTTCCTTTAATTCCCTTTCCGCTTTTCTCTCCTCTGCTTTTCTCCCTTCTAACCTTTCCTGGAGTTCTCGTTCCACTCTCCTTTCCTCTGCTTGTTTCTCTTCTCTCCTCTCTTCTGCTTTCCTTTCTTCTTCTGCTAACCTTTCCTGGAGTTCTCGTTCCACTCTCCTTTCCTCTGCTTGTTTCTCTTCTCTCCTCTCTTCTGCTTTCCTTTCTTCTTCTGCTCTTTCCTTTTCTGCTTTCCTTTCTTCTTCTTTTAACCTTTCCTGGAGTTCTCGTTCCATTCTCCTTTCCTCTGCTTTTTCCTTTTCTGCTTTCCTTTCTTCTTCTGCTCTTTCCTTTTCTGCTTTCCTTTCTTCTTCTGCTCTTTCCTTTTCTGCTTTCCTTTCTTCTTCTTTGATCCGTTCCTGGCTCCGTAATTGCAACTCCAGTTTCCGGAGCTCCACGTCTTCTGGTTCCTCAGGTAGCCACTCCCAGGCTAACTCGTCCCATGTTCCTAATCCCACCATAGACTGTATCACCGTGGTCTGCAACTCTGCCTTCCTCAAATTAGTTCGGACCTCCAAGTTAAAATGTTTGGCCAATTTCAAGAGGTCCGACTTTAGTAACGCTCGGAACTGTGCCTCACTCGGTGTTACCGCAAAGTTCTGTGCCACAAACGCCATGGTGACTATCGTTAACACCTGTTAACCTTCCCCCAAGACTTTACCCCAATTTCCCCCAAAATTACCAATTAATACTTAATTAATAACTTTTAATTAATAAAAATATTATTTTATTATTTTATACAATTTTAGATCCCGGACGTAGACCCAATTGCGAATCCGCAAATCGTAATTTGGACGAGCCCCCAATTCTGTTACGTGGTCCCCTCGGTGACTACCTGGTCTCGGTGACCCCCGGACCGTGAGAGGACCTTCGCCAGAAAGTAGTATTATATAGATGCGCTTTCGCAACGCAATACCTATGAATTCCACCCCAAGAGACACTGATGTTCAAGAATATATTTCCCAATGGTAATGATACCCAACAATTTCAATGACACAACCACGGAGATTTTCCCCGAGCAATCAACAATACACCACCATCAACAATCTTTCAAGGACAATCAATTCCCTATGAATAAGATGGCCATCTTATATACGTGTGTCCCGGTGAGTACTCACCACACCCTTATGGTCTCGGTCCCGCACAATGTCTCTGGGCCCCTCCTGACCAAGAGGATAGTCGGCGTCGCCGCACTCGGGCGGTTGAACGAACTCCGGGTGGACGTCTCCACCGGGCAGGTATCGTACCAGGCCCCGCGGCTGCAGCCTCTCGTGGCTACGCGAAGCGGGGGCGGTAAAGCAAGCCAAAAGCCCCACGCCACTTGCCAGGCGTGCTAGGCCCCAACCTGCGACTCGTACGCGTCTTTTTAGACGGGGCCGCGAACGGTACCAGACGCGGGGTCGATGCACGGCCCCACGTCAACTTGACGTCTCCACCGGGTCGGTATCGTACCAGGCCCCGCACTCCTCTCGCCAGACGGGCTTCGGAACGCCGCTTTGTCACGCAGCGCAAGGTCGAGGCCACCTTTCGTCCCAGCGGGGCGAGGAAGAACAAGAAGAATACTCGTCCTTTTTTCCTCGTCTCGTTTTCTCTCCCGTTTCCGGTCACTTCCGTTTCCGGCCACTGGTTCAGAAGGGCTCCTGACCCTCCAATCACAACAACCCTTACTATACTACACACGGATAAGCAAAGATCTGAATATTAATTCACATAGATATGTAACAGAAAAGAGAAACAGGGTGTGTGAAAGTTAAAAATCAGTGATACGTAAACTGGTGAAGCAGTTCAGAGAAACAGGGTGTGTGAAAGTTAAAAATCAGTGATACGTAAACTGGTGAAGCAGTTCAGAGAAACACGGTGTGTGAAAGTTAAAAATCAATGATACGTAAACTGGTGAATCAGTTCAGAGAAACACGGTGTGTGAAAGTTAAAAATCAGTGATATGGAAACTGGTGAAGCAGTTCAGAGAAACAGGGTGTGTGAAAGATAAAAATCAGTGATACGTAAACTGGTGAAGCAGATTAGAGAAACAGGGTGTGTGAAAGTTAAAAATCAGTGATACGTAAACTGGTGAAGCAGATTAGAGAAACAGGGTGTGTGAAAGTTAAAAATCAGTGATATGGAATCTGGTGAAGCAGTTCAGAGAAACAGGGTGTGTGAAAGTTAAAAATGAGTGATACGTAAACTGGTGAAGCAGTTCAGAGAAACAGGGTGTGTGAAAGTTAAAAATCAGTGATACGTAAACTGGTGAAGCAGTTCAGAGAAACAGGGTGTGTGAAAGTTAAAAATCAGTGATACGTAAACTGGTGAAGCAGATTAGACAGAGTGTGTGAAAGTTAAAAATCAGTGATACGTGAACTGGTGAAGCAGATTAGAGAAACAGGGTGTGTGAAAGTTAAAAATCAGTGATACGTAAACTGGTGAAGCAGTTCAGAGAAACAGGGTGTGTGAAAGTTAAAAATCAGTGATACGTAAACTGGTGAAGCAGTTCAGAGAAACACGGTGTGTGAAAGTTAAAAATCAATGATACGTAAACTGGTGAATCAGTTCAGAGAAACACGGTGTGTGAAAGTTAAAAATCAGTGATATGGAAACTGGTGAAGCAGTTCAGAGAAACAGGGTGTGTGAAAGATAAAAATCAGTGATACGTAAACTGGTGAAGCAGATTAGAGAAACAGGGTGTGTGAAAGTTAAAAATCAGTGATACGTAAACTGGTGAAGCAGATTAGAGAAACAGGGTGTGTGAAAGTTAAAAATCAGTGATATGGAAACTGGTGAAGCAGTTCAGAGAAACAGGGTGTGTGAAAGTTAAAAATCAGTGATACGTAAACTGGTGAAGCAGATTAGAGAAACAGGGTGTGTGAAAGTTAAAAATCAGTGATACGTAAACTGGTGAAGCAGATTAGAGAAACAGGGTGTGTGAAAGTTAAAAATCAGTGATACGTAAACTGGTGAAGCAGATAAGAGAAACAGGGTGTGTGAAAGTTAAAAATGAGTGATATAGAAACTGGTGAAGCAGTTCAGAGAAACAGGGTGTGTGAAAGTTAAAAATCAGTGATACGTAAACTGGTGAAGCAGTTCAGAGAAACAGGGTGTGTGAAAGTTAAAAATGAGTGATATAGAAACTGGTGAAGCAGATTAGAGAAACACGGTGTGTGAAAGTTAAAAATCAGTGATACGTAAACTGGTGAAGCAGTTCAGAGAAACACGGTGTGTGAAAGTTAAAAATCAATGATACGTAAACTGGTGAAGCAGTTCAGAGAAACAGGGTGTGTGAAAGTTAAAAATCAATGATACGTAAACTGGTGAAGCAGTTCAGAGAAACACGGTGTGTGAAAGTTAAAAATCAATGATACGTAAACTGGTGAAGCAGTTCAGAGAAACAGGGTGTGTGAAAGTTAAAAATGAGTGATATAGAAACTGGTGAAGCAGATTAGAGAAACAGGGTGTGTGAAAGTTAAAAAGGAGTGATATAGAAACTGGGGAAGCAGATTAGAGAAACAGGGTGTGTGAAAGTTAAAAATGAGTGATATAGAAACTGGTGAAGCAGATTAGAGAAACAGGGTGTGTGAAAGTTAAAAATGAGTGATATAGAAACTGGTGAAGCAGATTAGAGAAACAGGGTGTGTGAAAGTTAAAAATCAGTGATACGTAAACTGGTGAAGCAGTTCAGAGAAACAGGGTGTGTGAAAGTTAAAAATGAGTGATATAGAAACTGGTGAAGCAGATTAGAGAAACAGGGTGTGTGAAAGTTAAAAATCAGTGATACGTAAACTGGTGAAGCAGTTCAGAGAAACAGGGTGTGTGAAAGTTAAAAATCAGTGATACGTAAACTGGTGAAGCAGTTCAGAGAAACACGGTGTGTGAAAGTTAAAAATCAATGATACGTAAACTGGTGAATCAGTTCAGAGAAACACGGTGTGTGAAAGTTAAAAATCAATGATACGTAAACTGGTTAAGCAGTTCAGAGAAACAGGGTGTGTGAAAGTTAAAAATCAATGATACGTAAACTGGTGAAGCAGTTCAGAGAAACAGGGTGTGTGAAAGTTAAAAATGAGTGATATAGAAACTGGTGAAGCAGATTAGAGAAACAGGGTGTGTGAAAGTTAAAAAGGAGTGATATAGAAACTGGGGAAGCAGATTAGAGAAACAGGGTGTGTGAAAGTTAAAAATCAGTGATACGTAAACTGGTGAAGCAGTTCAGAGAAACAGGGTGTGTGAAAGTTAAAAATGAGTGATATAGAAACTGGTGAAGCAGATTAGAGAAACAGGGTGTGTGAAAGTTAAAAATCAGTGATACGTAAACTGGTGAAGCAGTTCAGAGAAACAGGGTGTGTGAAAGTTAAAAATCAGTGATACGTAAACTGGTGAAGCAGTTCAGAGAAACACGGTGTGTGAAAGTTAAAAATCAATGATACGTAAACTGGTGAATCAGTTCAGAGAAACACGGTGTGTGAAAGTTAAAAATCAATGATACGTAAACTGGTTAAGCAGTTCAGAGAAACAGGGTGTGTGAAAGTTAAAAATCAATGATACGTAAACTGGTGAAGCAGTTCAGAGAAACAGGGTGTGTGAAAGTAAAAAATGAGTGATATAGAAACTGGTGAAGCAGATTAGAGAAACAGGGTGTGTGAAAGTTAAAAATCAGTGATACGTAAACTGGTGAAGCAGTTCAGAGAAACAGGGTGTGTGAAAGTAAAAAATGAGTGATATAGAAACTGGTGAAGCAGATTAGAGAAACAGGGTGTGTGAAAGTTAAAAATGAGTGATATAGAAACTGGTGAAGCAGATTAGAGAAACAGGGTGTGTGAAAGTTAAAAATGAGTGATATAGAAACTGGTGAAGCAGATTAGAGAAACAGGGTGTGTGAAAGTTAAAAATGAGTGATATAGAAACTGGTGAAGCAGATTAGAGAAACAGGGTGTGTGAAAGTTAAAAATGAGTGATATAGAAACTGGTGAAGCAGATTAGAGAAACAGGGTGTGTGAAAGTAAAAAATGAGTGATATAGAAACTGGTGAAGCAGATTAGAGAAACAGGGTGTGTGAAAGTTAAAAATGAGTGATATAGAAACTGGTGAAGCAGATTAGAGAAACAGGGTGTGTGAAAGTTAAAAATCAGTGATACGTAAACTGGTGAAGCAGTTCAGAGAAACAGGGTGTGTGAAAGTTAAAAATGAGTGATATAGAAACTGGTGAAGCAGATTAGAGAAACAGGGTGTATGAAAGTTAAAAATGAGTGATATAGAAACTGGTGAAGCAGATTAGAGAAACAGGGTGTGTGAAAGTTAAAAATGAGTGATATAGAAACTGGTGAAGCAGATTAGAGAAACAGGGTGTGTGAAAGTTAAAAATCAGTGATACGTAAACTGGTGAAGCAGTTCAGAGAAACAGGGTGTGTGAAAGTTAAAAATGAGTGATATAGAAACTGGTGAAGCAGATTAGAGAAACAGGGTGTATGAAAGTTAAAAATGAGTGATATAGAAACTGGTGAAGCAGATTAGAGAAACAGGGTGTGTGAAAGTTAAAAATGAGTGATATAGAAACTGGTGAAGCAGATTAGAGAAACAGGGTGTGTGAAAGTTAAAAATGAGTGATATAGAAACTGGTGAAGCAGATTAGAGAAACAGGGTGTGTGAAAGTTAAAAATCAGTGATACGTAAACTGGTGAAGCAGTTCAGAGAAACAGGGTGTGTGAAAGTTAAAAATGAGTGATATAGAAACTGGTGAAGCAGATTAGAGAAACAGGGTGTGTGAAAGTTAAAAATCAATGATACGTAAACTGGTGAAGCAGTTCAGAGAAACAGGGTGTGTGAAAGTTAAAAATGAGTGATATAGAAACTGGTGAAGCAGATTAGAGAAACACGGTGTGTGAAAGTTAAAAATCAGTGATACGTAAACTGGTGAAGCAGTTCAGAGAAACACGGTGTGTGAAAGTGAAAAATCAATGATACGTAAACTGGTGAATCAGTTCAGAGAAACACGGTGTGTGAAAGTTAAAAATCAATGATACGTAAACTGGTGAAGCAGTTCAGAGAAACACGGTGTGTGAAAGTTAAAAATCAATGATACGTAAACTGGTGAATCAGTTCAGAGAAACACGGTGTGTGAAAGTTAAAAATCAGTGATACGTAAACTGGTGAAGCAGTTCAGAGAAACAGGGTGTGTGAAAGTTAAAAATCAGTGATACGTAAACTGGTGAAGCAGTTCAGAGAAACACGGTGTGTGAAAGTTAAAAATCAATGATACGTAAACTGGTGAATCAGTTCAGAGAAACACGGTGTGTGAAAGTTAAAAATCAATGATACGTAAACTGGTTAAGCAGTTCAGAGAAACAGGGTGTGTGAAAGTTAAAAATCAATGATACGTAAACTGGTGAAGCAGTTCAGAGAAACAGGGTGTGTGAAAGTTAAAAATGAGTGATATAGAAACTGGTGAAGCAGATTAGAGAAACAGGGTGTGTGAAAGTTAAAAATCAGTGATACGTAAACTGGTGAAGCAGTTCAGAGAAACAGGGTGTGTGAAAGTTAAAAATCAGTGATACGTAAACTGGTGAAGCAGTTCAGAGAAACACGGTGTGTGAAAGTTAAAAATCAATGATACGTAAACTGGTGAATCAGTTCAGAGAAACACGGTGTGTGAAAGTTAAAAATCAATGATACGTAAACTGGTTAAGCAGTTCAGAGAAACAGGGTGTGTGAAAGTTAAAAATCAATGATACGTAAACTGGTGAAGCAGTTCAGAGAAACAGGGTGTGTGAAAGTTAAAAATGAGTGATATAGAAACTGGTGAAGCAGATTAGAGAAACAGGGTGTGTGAAAGTTAAAAATCAGTGATACGTAAACTGGTGAAGCAGTTCAGAGAAACAGGGTGTGTGAAAGTTAAAAATCAGTGATACGTAAACTGGTGAAGCAGTTCAGAGAAACACGGTGTGTGAAAGTTAAAAATCAATGATACGTAAACTGGTGAATCAGTTCAGAGAAACACGGTGTGTGAAAGTTAAAAATCAATGATACGTAAACTGGTTAAGCAGTTCAGAGAAACAGGGTGTGTGAAAGTTAAAAATCAATGATACGTAAACTGGTGAAGCAGTTCAGAGAAACACGGTGTGTGAAAGTTAAAAATCAATGATACGTAAACTGTTGAAGCAGTTCAGAGAAACAGGGTGTGTGAAAGTAAAAAATGAGTGATATAGAAACTGGTGAAGCAGATTAGAGAAACAGGGTGTGTGAAAGTTAAAAATCAGTGATACGTAAACTGGTGAAGCAGTTCAGAGAAACAGGGTGTGTGAAAGTAAAAAATGAGTGATATAGAAACTGGTGAAGCAGATTAGAGAAACAGGGTGTGTGAAAGTTAAAAATGAGTGATATAGAAACTGGTGAAGCAGATTAGAGAAACAGGGTGTGTGAAAGTTAAAAATCAGTGATATAGAAACTGGTGAAGCAGTTCAGAGAAACAGGGTGTGTGAAAGTTAAAAATGAGTGATATAGAAACTGGTGAAGCAGATTAGAGAAACAGGGTGTGTGAAAGTTAAAAATCAGTGATACATAAACTGGTGAAGCAGTTCAGAGAAACAGGATGTGTGAAAGTTAAAAATGAGTGTTATAGAGACTGGTGAAGCAGATTAGAGAAACAGGGTGTGTGAAAGTTAAAAATGAGTGATATAGAAACTGGTGAAGCAGATTAGAGAAACAGGGTGTGTGAAAGTTAAAAATGAGTGATATAGAAACTGGTGAAGCAGATTAGAGAAACAGGGTGTGTGAAAGTTAAAAATGAGTGATATAGAAACTGGTGAAGCAGATCAGAGAAACGGTGTGTGAAAGTTAAAAATGAGTGATATAGAAACTGGTGAAGCAGATTAGAGAAACAGGGTGTGTGAAAGTTAAAAATGAGTGATATAGAAACTGGTGAAGCAGATTAGAGAAACAGGGTGTGTGAAAGTTTAAAATGAGTGATATAGAAACTGGTGAAACAGATTAGAGAAACAGGGTGTGTGAAAGTTAAAAATGAGTGATATAGAAACTGGTGAAACAGATTAGAGAAACAGGGTGTGTGAAAGTTAAAAATGAGTGATATAGAAACTGGTGAAACAGATTAGAGAAACAGGGTGTGTGAAAGTTAAAAATGAGTGATATAGAAACTGGTGAAGCAGATTAGAGAAACAGGGTGTGTGAGAGTTAAAAATCAGTGATACGTAAACTGGTGAAGCAGGTCAGAGAAACAGGGTGTGTGAAAGTTAAAAATCAGTGATACGTAAACTGGTGAAGCAGTTCAGAGAAACAGGGTGTGTGAAAGTTAAAAATGAGTGATATAGAAACTGGTGAAACAGATTAGAGAAACAGGATGTGTGAAAGTTAAAAATGAGTGATATAGAAACTGGTGAAGCAGATCAGAGAAACACGGTGTGTGAAAGTTAAAAATGAGTGATATAGAAACTGGTGAAGCAGATTAGAGAAACAGGGTGTGTGAAAGTTAAAAATCAGTGATACGTAAACTGGTGAAGCAGTTCAGAGAAACAGGGTGTGTGAAAGTTAAAAATCAGTGATACGTAAACTGGTGAAGCAGTTCAGAGAAACAGGGTGTGTGAAAGTTAAAAATCAGTGATACGTAAACTGGTGAAGCAGATTAGACAGAGTGTGTGAAAGTTAAAAATCAGTGATACGTGAACTGGTGAAGCAGATTAGAGAAACAGGGTGTGTGAAAGTTAAAAATCAGTGATACGTAAACTGGTGAAGCAGTTCAGAGAAACAGGGTGTGTGAAAGTTAAAAATCAGTGATACGTAAACTGGTGAAGCAGTTCAGAGAAACACGGTGTGTGAAAGTTAAAAATCAATGATACGTAAACTGGTGAATCAGTTCAGAGAAACACGGTGTGTGAAAGTTAAAAATCAGTGATATGGAAACTGGTGAAGCAGTTCAGAGAAACAGGGTGTGTGAAAGATAAAAATCAGTGATACGTAAACTGGTGAAGCAGATTAGAGAAACAGGGTGTGTGAAAGTTAAAAATCAGTGATACGTAAACTGGTGAAGCAGATTAGAGAAACAGGGTGTGTGAAAGTTAAAAATCAGTGATATGGAAACTGGTGAAGCAGTTCAGAGAAACAGGGTGTGTGTTACGTGGTCCCCTCGGTGACTACCTGGTCTCGGTGACCCCCGGACCGTGAGAGGACCTTCGCCAGAAAGTAGTATTATATAGATGCGCTTTCGCAACGCAATACCTATGAATTCCACCCCAAGAGACACTGATGTTCAAGAATATATTTCCCAATGGTAATGATACCCAACAATTTCAATGACACAACCACGGAGATTTTCCCCGAGCAATCAACAATACACCACCATCAACAATCTTTCAAGGACAATCAATTCCCTATGAATAAGATGGCCATCTTATATACGTGTGTCCCGGTGAGTACTCACGACACCCTTATGGTCTCGGTCCCGCACAATGTCTCTGGGCCCCTCCTGACCAAGAGGATAGTCGGCGTCGCCGCACTCGGGCGGTTGAACGAACTCCGGGTGGACGTCTCCACCGGGCAGGTATCGTACCAGGCCCCGCGGCTGCAGCCTCTCGTGGCTACGCGAAGCGGGGGCGGTAAAGCAAGCCAAAAGCCCCACGCCACTTGCCAGGCGTGCTAGGCCCCAACCTGCGACTCGTACGCGTCTTTTTAGACGGGGCCGCGAACGGTACCAGACGCGGGGTCGATGCACGGCCCCACGTCAACTTGACGTCTCCACCGGGTCGGTATCGTACCAGGCCCCGCACTCCTCTCGCCAGACGGGCTTCGGAACGCCGCTTTGTCACGCAGCGCAAGGTCGAGGCCACCTTTCGTCCCAGCGGGGCGAGGAAGAACAAGAAGAATACTCATCCTTTTTTCCTCGTCTCGTTTTCTCTCCCGTTTCCGGTCACTTCCGTTTCCGGCCACTGGTTCAGAAGGGCTCCTGACCCTCCAATCACAACAACCCTTACTATACTACACACGGATAAGCAAAGATCTGAATATTAATTCACATAGATATGTAACACTCCCCCCCTTCAAGAAAGAAAGTTTGAACCCAGCGAAAACTTTCTTTGCCGGCCAATTTGGAGAAACAAACCAGATAACTCAACCCCCCCACATTATCAGTTCCCCCCTGGGCAACAATCATCACAATTCAAAACTAAAGCAACAAACTCTCACAAAACCCCCAGAGATTTTCAAAGGTAATTCACTCTGGACAAAGCGTCCGCCACGACATTATCCCGGCCCCGTACATGCTCAATTTCCAAGTTGAACCCCTGCAAAGCCAAACTCCATCTCATCAACCTCTGATTTTTATTTTTCATTCTTTGAATGAAGGTTAAGGGGTTGTGATCCGTAAAGACCTTTATGGGAAAGGACGTGATTCCTAAATACACCTCATAATGTTGAAGCCCTAGCAGGAGAGCCAGGGTCTCTTTCTCCACGGTGGCATAATTTGCCTGATGTTTATTGAACTTTTTGGAGTAGTAGCACACGGGGTGGTCCACCCCATCCTCATCTTCCTGTAACAAGACCGCTCCAGCCCCCACATCGCTTGCATCTACGGCCAACTTGAAAGGTGCTTGAAAGTCCGGAGCGGTTAGGACCGGAGAGCTCATTAGTATCGCTTTGACATGGGCAAAGGCCGCCTGACATTTGCCATCCCAAACGAATGGGGTCTCCTTTCTCAACAAACTCGTTAAAGGGGCTACCACATCCGAAAAATTCTTACAGAACCGCCGGTACCACCCCGCCATACCTAAGAACCTCATCAGCTCTTTCTTCCCCTTTGGGACTTGGAAGCGATCGATAGCTTCTACCTTGGCGGTCACTGGTTGTACTTGACCCTGCCCTACTACATGGCCGAGGAACACTACCTGTGCTCTTACAAACTCACTCTTGGCTAAGTTGATGGTCAGACCTGCCTCGGACATCGTCTGAAAAAATGCATGGATTTGCTTAATGTGGTCTTCCATGGTCATGGTGTGGATGATTACATCATCCAGATATGCCTCCACCCCTTCCAGGTCTGCAATGAGCCTATTAATCAGTCGTTGAAATGTAGCCGGCCCGTTCTTCAACCCAAAAGGGAGGACCTTGTACTGATATAACCCATTCGGAGTGACCAAAGCTGAGATTTCTTTGGCTCTATCGGTAAGAGGGATCTGCCAATACCCTTTCAGCAAGTCAAATTTGGTAACAAATTTAGCTGGGCCTATTCGATCAATACAGTCGTCAATCCTCGGGAGCGGATAGGAGTCGGTCTTGGTCACTGCATTCACCCGTTTTAAATCTGTACAACACCGGAAGCTGCCATCGGGTTTCGGAACCAACACACATGGGGAGCTCCATTCACTGTTGCTTGGTTCGATGATGTCATTGTCCAACATATATTGCATCTCCTTCCGAAGATACTCCATCTTCACCGGGTTCATCCGATAGGGGTGTTGTTTCACTGGAGTGGCATCCCCCACCTCGATATCATGATATACTAAGTCCGTACGACCAGGTACATCTGTGAACAAATGTTTAAATTCGAACATTAAGCTGGACAGTTGTCCTTGCTGTTCCCTTGTTAAATGACCTAACTTCTCATCCAAATGACTCAACACTTCGGTGTTCGTCAATTTGGGGCAGGCCTGGTCATCCAAGTTATCAAACTTCACCCCGGCGTTTCCGTCCATTTTCACCGGTACGACAGGGGAGACAGGAACTACGTCTTCCACCGGTTCCCGCTCATGATATTTCTTCAGTCGGTTGACATGACACAACTGTCGCTTTTTCCGTCGGTCGGGAGTGGTCACCACGTAGTTTGTCTCATTCACCCTCTCCTCCACTGCATAAGGACCGAAATATCTAGCCTGGAGGGGCTGACCTGGAACGGGCAGCAATACTAACACCCGGTCCTGAGGACTGAAATTCCTTATCTGTGAGGTCTTGTCATGTCTCTCCTTCATTTTCCCCTGGGCCATTCTCAAGTTCCGTCGTGCCACCTCACATGCCTTTGCCAATCGGTGTTTCACTGTGGACACATACTCCACCATCGGTGTCCGGGACTCCTGTAGTAACCACTGTTCTTTCACCAATTTCAACGGTCCCCGCACTGCGTGCCCAAACACCAGTTCAAACGGACTGAATCCCAAGGAATCCTGCACGGACTCCCTCGCCGCAAACAACAATAGGGGTATCCCTTCATCCCAATCCTTGGCACATTCAAAACAATACGTTCGGATCATATTCTTTAAAGTCTGGTGAAACCTTTCCAGGGCCCCTTGGCTCTCGGGATGGTATGCGCTGGCTCTTACTTGTTCCACCCCCAACAGGTGTACCACTTGCTGGAAAAGCGTGGACATGAAATTGGAACCCTGATCAGATTGGATGACCTTAGGTAGACCAACCCAGGTGAAAAATTTAATCAAGGCCTTTGCAATAACTGCCGCCGTTATTTTCCTCAGAGGCACTGCCTCGGGGAACCTAGTGGATGCGCACATGATGGTCAGTAAGTATTGATGTCCAGCTTTGGTTTTGGGTAAAGGGCCCACACAGTCCACAATGACTCGGCTGAATGGCTCTTCAAAAGCTGGAATTGGCTTTAACGGGGCGGGTGGGATTTTTTGATTCGGCTTTCCCACCAGCTGACAAGTATGGCAGGACTTGCAGAACTCCGCCACATCCCGTCGCAATCCCGGCCAGAAAAAATGTACCAATATCCTGTCACAGGTCTTGTTCACTCCCAGGTGCCCGGCCCAAGGGGTCTCATGTGCCAAACTCAAGATCTCCTTCCGGTACAGCGGTGGCACCACAATCTGATAGTGAACTTTCCACTCATCGTCTGCGGGCACCTCCGGTGGCCTCCATTTCCTCATTAGGGTTTCCCCCTTCATGAAATACCCCACAGGTATCTTCGTAACCTCTTCTTCCGTAACGGCTTTTTCAATTAACCTCTGGATCTCCGAGTCTTCGTGTTGCTCTTCCACTAGTCTCCTTCGGACCAGCGCGGTTTGCTCCACTTCGTTCCCCGCGGTCTCCGACTGACTCTCCACGTCCCCTTTTGTTCCAGACGCTACCATTTCTTGAAATTCCTGGGAATCCCTCCCCTGGTTATTTCCCTTTTCCGAGTGGTCTTCCCGTACCTCTAAGGGTTCCAACTCCCCCTCTCTTTCTTCCTCCTTCTCTTCCGCGTGCTTTCTACCCATAGCCCGAGTCACTGCACAGGATGGAAAGATACCCGGAATCTCCATCTCTAACCGAGTGGTGTTATTTTCCTTACTGGGCTTTTCCACCATTATTGGATTATCCGAAACTCGCCCCCCGGCCAAATCATTCCCGATAATAAAAGAGATTCCCTCCACAGGAAGGGTGGCTTGTAAGCCTACGGTGACCGGCCCTGATACCAACTCAGAACTCAACTGGATGACATGAAGCGGAGCTTTAACATAGCCCCCGACCCCCTGTAAAAGCACACTAACCCCAGTTGCCGTCTTCTCCGACAATGGCAAAATGCCCTCCAGCATCAACGATTGGTGGGCTCCTGTGTCCCTCAATACCCTAACTGGCCTCTGGTTACTCGGGTCGCCATCCAGCGACACGAACCCCTCTGAAATGAAATGTTTGTAGCCCTCCTGAACAAGGTTCTCCCGGGACGCCGTACCTTTGACAGGGGAATCTTCCCCCAGCTCTGCTCTCCAAGACTGACTTCTCACACTTGCCAGTGCATTCGGAGTCGCCCTAGACTGATTCCGTTCCGGGTTCTCCCTTTTCCGGAGGTAACATTGGGACATCAAGTGTCCAGTTTTATGGCAAAAAGCACAAGTCGGCCCGGGGGAGAACCTCGGGGTCGGCCTTGAGCCCCCCGAAAAATAAGTTTGTCTTGGGCCCGTAGCCCTCTGATTTCTAACAGTTGGGGTATCATAGTTGTCCCCATACTCCTCTCGAGGCCGCCGCCATGTAAAGTCGTTCTCTGCACCGGGTGTTCCAGAACTCCCCTGCTGAAGTCTAGGCGAGGAGTTAGGTTTGTGGACCCCTATTCGGTGGGTTAAGGCATAATCATCTGCCATGGTGGCTGCGTCCCACAACTTTGGTACTTTCTTTTCCTGCAGGTACACTTTGATGTCCTCGTGGACACACTGCTGAAATTCCTCCACCAGGATCAAGTCCCGCAATGTTTCGAAGTCTTTCCCGACTCCTTTTGACTCACACCACCGATCAAACATGTTTTCTTTCACTCTGGCAAACTCCACATGGGTCTCACTCTCCCTCTTCCTGGCATTCCTAAATTTTTGCCTGTAAGCTTCCGGAACCAACTCATAGGCTTTGAGGATGTGCTTCTTCAGTACCTCATAATCTGCACATTGGTCCATCGGTAGCGCCGAATAAATTTCCTGAGCTTTCCCCACCAGCACACTTTGCACGAGTATGGTCCAGGCCTCCTCCGGCCAATTTAATTGTCGAGCCACTTTCTCAAAGTGTGGAAAAAATTTCGCGACTTCCTTTTCACTGAACGGTGGAACCAGCCTCACATGTCTGCCCACATCCCAGGTTCTCTGGTTAGGTGTCGACCCCGTCAGCAAGGGTGGTGCCTCTCCCCGTTCTCTCATTAACTCCAGCTCCTTGAATTTGATTTCTTGCTGAAGCTCCATGTCACGTTCCTTTAATTCCCTTTCCGCTTTTCTCTCCTCTGCTTTTCTCCCTTCTAACCTTTCCTGGAGTTCTCGTTCCACTCTCCTTTCCTCTGCTTGTTTCTCTTCTCTCCTCTCTTCTGCTTTCCTTTCTTCTTCTGCTAACCTTTCCTGGAGTTCTCGTTCCACTCTCCTTTCCTCTGCTTGTTTCTCTTCTCTCCTCTCTTCTGCTTTCCTTTCTTCTTCTGCTCTTTCCTTTTCTGCTTTCCTTTCTTCTTCTTTTAACCTTTCCTGGAGTTCTCGTTCCATTCTCCTTTCCTCTGCTTTTTCCTTTTCTGCTTTCCTTTCTTCTTCTGCTCTTTCCTTTTCTGCTTTCCTTTCTTCTTCTGCTCTTTCCTTTTCTGCTTTCCTTTCTTCTTCTTTGATCCGTTCCTGGCTCCGTAATTGCAACTCCAGTTTCCGGAGCTCCACGTCTTCTGGTTCCTCAGGTAGCCACTCCCAGGCTAACTCGTCCCATGTTCCTAATCCCACCATAGACTGTATCACCGTGGTCTGCAACTCTGCCTTCCTCAAATTAGTTCGGACCTCCAAGTTAAAATGTTTGGCCAATTTCAAGAGGTCCGACTTTAGTAACGCTCGGAACTGTGCCTCACTCGGTGTTACCGCAAAGTTCTGTGCCACAAACGCCATGGTGACTATCGTTAACACCTGTTAACCTTCCCCCAAGACTTTACCCCAATTTCCCCCAAAATTACCAATTAATACTTAATTAATAACTTTTAATTAATAAAAATATTATTTTATTATTTTATACAATTTTAGATCCCGGACGTAGACCCAATTGCGAATCCGCAAATCGTAATTTGGACGAGCCCCCAATTCTGTTACGTGGTCCCCTCGGTGACTACCTGGTCTCGGTGACCCCCGGACCGTGAGAGGACCTTCGCCAGAAAGTAGTATTATATAGATGCGCTTTCGCAACGCAATACCTATGAATTCCACCCCAAGAGACACTGATGTTCAAGAATATATTTCCCAATGGTAATGATACCCAACAATTTCAATGACACAACCACGGAGATTTTCCCCGAGCAATCAACAATACACCACCATCAACAATCTTTCAAGGACAATCAATTCCCTATGAATAAGATGGCCATCTTATATACGTGTGTCCCGGTGAGTACTCACCACACCCTTATGGTCTCGGTCCCGCACAATGTCTCTGGGCCCCTCCTGACCAAGAGGATAGTCGGCGTCGCCGCACTCGGGCGGTTGAACGAACTCCGGGTGGACGTCTCCACCGGGCAGGTATCGTACCAGGCCCCGCGGCTGCAGCCTCTCGTGGCTACGCGAAGCGGGGGCGGTAAAGCAAGCCAAAAGCCCCACGCCACTTGCCAGGCGTGCTAGGCCCCAACCTGCGACTCGTACGCGTCTTTTTAGACGGGGCCGCGAACGGTACCAGACGCGGGGTCGATGCACGGCCCCACGTCAACTTGACGTCTCCACCGGGTCGGTATCGTACCAGGCCCCGCACTCCTCTCGCCAGACGGGCTTCGGAACGCCGCTTTGTCACGCAGCGCAAGGTCGAGGCCACCTTTCGTCCCAGCGGGGCGAGGAAGAACAAGAAGAATACTCGTCCTTTTTTCCTCGTCTCGTTTTCTCTCCCGTTTCCGGTCACTTCCGTTTCCGGCCACTGGTTCAGAAGGGCTCCTGACCCTCCAATCACAACAACCCTTACTATACTACACACGGATAAGCAAAGATCTGAATATTAATTCACATAGATATGTAACAGAAAAGAGAAACAGGGTGTGTGAAAGTTAAAAATCAGTGATACGTAAACTGGTGAAGCAGTTCAGAGAAACAGGGTGTGTGAAAGTTAAAAATCAGTGATACGTAAACTGGTGAAGCAGTTCAGAGAAACACGGTGTGTGAAAGTTAAAAATCAATGATACGTAAACTGGTGAATCAGTTCAGAGAAACACGGTGTGTGAAAGTTAAAAATCAGTGATATGGAAACTGGTGAAGCAGTTCAGAGAAACAGGGTGTGTGAAAGATAAAAATCAGTGATACGTAAACTGGTGAAGCAGATTAGAGAAACAGGGTGTGTGAAAGTTAAAAATCAGTGATACGTAAACTGGTGAAGCAGATTAGAGAAACAGGGTGTGTGAAAGTTAAAAATCAGTGATATGGAATCTGGTGAAGCAGTTCAGAGAAACAGGGTGTGTGAAAGTTAAAAATGAGTGATACGTAAACTGGTGAAGCAGTTCAGAGAAACAGGGTGTGTGAAAGTTAAAAATCAGTGATACGTAAACTGGTGAAGCAGTTCAGAGAAACAGGGTGTGTGAAAGTTAAAAATCAGTGATACGTAAACTGGTGAAGCAGATTAGACAGAGTGTGTGAAAGTTAAAAATCAGTGATACGTGAACTGGTGAAGCAGATTAGAGAAACAGGGTGTGTGAAAGTTAAAAATCAGTGATACGTAAACTGGTGAAGCAGTTCAGAGAAACAGGGTGTGTGAAAGTTAAAAATCAGTGATACGTAAACTGGTGAAGCAGTTCAGAGAAACACGGTGTGTGAAAGTTAAAAATCAATGATACGTAAACTGGTGAATCAGTTCAGAGAAACACGGTGTGTGAAAGTTAAAAATCAGTGATATGGAAACTGGTGAAGCAGTTCAGAGAAACAGGGTGTGTGAAAGATAAAAATCAGTGATACGTAAACTGGTGAAGCAGATTAGAGAAACAGGGTGTGTGAAAGTTAAAAATCAGTGATACGTAAACTGGTGAAGCAGATTAGAGAAACAGGGTGTGTGAAAGTTAAAAATCAGTGATATGGAAACTGGTGAAGCAGTTCAGAGAAACAGGGTGTGTGAAAGTTAAAAATCAGTGATACGTAAACTGGTGAAGCAGATTAGAGAAACAGGGTGTGTGAAAGTTAAAAATCAGTGATACGTAAACTGGTGAAGCAGATTAGAGAAACAGGGTGTGTGAAAGTTAAAAATCAGTGATACGTAAACTGGTGAAGCAGATAAGAGAAACAGGGTGTGTGAAAGTTAAAAATGAGTGATATAGAAACTGGTGAAGCAGTTCAGAGAAACAGGGTGTGTGAAAGTTAAAAATCAGTGATACGTAAACTGGTGAAGCAGTTCAGAGAAACAGGGTGTGTGAAAGTTAAAAATGAGTGATATAGAAACTGGTGAAGCAGATTAGAGAAACACGGTGTGTGAAAGTTAAAAATCAGTGATACGTAAACTGGTGAAGCAGTTCAGAGAAACACGGTGTGTGAAAGTTAAAAATCAATGATACGTAAACTGGTGAATCAGTTCAGAGAAACACGGTGTGTGAAAGTTAAAAATCAATGATACGTAAACTGGTGAAGCAGTTCAGAGAAACAGGGTGTGTGAAAGTTAAAAATCAATGATACGTAAACTGGTGAAGCAGTTCAGAGAAACACGGTGTGTGAAAGTTAAAAATCAATGATACGTAAACTGGTGAAGCAGTTCAGAGAAACAGGGTGTGTGAAAGTTAAAAATGAGTGATATAGAAACTGGTGAAGCAGATTAGAGAAACAGGGTGTGTGAAAGTTAAAAAGGAGTGATATAGAAACTGGGGAAGCAGATTAGAGAAACAGGGTGTGTGAAAGTTAAAAATGAGTGATATAGAAACTGGTGAAGCAGATTAGAGAAACAGGGTGTGTGAAAGTTAAAAATGAGTGATATAGAAACTGGTGAAGCAGATTAGAGAAACAGGGTGTGTGAAAGTTAAAAATCAGTGATACGTAAACTGGTGAAGCAGTTCAGAGAAACAGGGTGTGTGAAAGTTAAAAATGAGTGATATAGAAACTGGTGAAGCAGATTAGAGAAACAGGGTGTGTGAAAGTTAAAAATCAGTGATACGTAAACTGGTGAAGCAGTTCAGAGAAACAGGGTGTGTGAAAGTTAAAAATCAGTGATACGTAAACTGGTGAAGCAGTTCAGAGAAACACGGTGTGTGAAAGTTAAAAATCAATGATACGTAAACTGGTGAATCAGTTCAGAGAAACACGGTGTGTGAAAGTTAAAAATCAATGATACGTAAACTGGTTAAGCAGTTCAGAGAAACAGGGTGTGTGAAAGTTAAAAATCAATGATACGTAAACTGGTGAAGCAGTTCAGAGAAACAGGGTGTGTGAAAGTTAAAAATGAGTGATATAGAAACTGGTGAAGCAGATTAGAGAAACAGGGTGTGTGAAAGTTAAAAAGGAGTGATATAGAAACTGGGGAAGCAGATTAGAGAAACAGGGTGTGTGAAAGTTAAAAATCAGTGATACGTAAACTGGTGAAGCAGTTCAGAGAAACAGGGTGTGTGAAAGTTAAAAATGAGTGATATAGAAACTGGTGAAGCAGATTAGAGAAACAGGGTGTGTGAAAGTTAAAAATCAGTGATACGTAAACTGGTGAAGCAGTTCAGAGAAACAGGGTGTGTGAAAGTTAAAAATCAGTGATACGTAAACTGGTGAAGCAGTTCAGAGAAACACGGTGTGTGAAAGTTAAAAATCAATGATACGTAAACTGGTGAATCAGTTCAGAGAAACACGGTGTGTGAAAGTTAAAAATCAATGATACGTAAACTGGTTAAGCAGTTCAGAGAAACAGGGTGTGTGAAAGTTAAAAATCAATGATACGTAAACTGGTGAAGCAGTTCAGAGAAACAGGGTGTGTGAAAGTAAAAAATGAGTGATATAGAAACTGGTGAAGCAGATTAGAGAAACAGGGTGTGTGAAAGTTAAAAATCAGTGATACGTAAACTGGTGAAGCAGTTCAGAGAAACAGGGTGTGTGAAAGTAAAAAATGAGTGATATAGAAACTGGTGAAGCAGATTAGAGAAACAGGGTGTGTGAAAGTTAAAAATGAGTGATATAGAAACTGGTGAAGCAGATTAGAGAAACAGGGTGTGTGAAAGTTAAAAATCAGTGATATAGAAACTGGTGAAGCAGTTCAGAGAAACAGGGTGTGTGAAAGTTAAAAATGAGTGATATAGAAACTGGTGAAGCAGATTAGAGAAACAGGGTGTGTGAAAGTTAAAAATCAGTGATACATAAACTGGTGAAGCAGTTCAGAGAAACAGGATGTGTGAAAGTTAAAAATGAGTGTTATAGAAACTGGTGAAGCAGATTAGAGAAACAGGGTGTGTGAAAGTTAAAAATGAGTGATATAGAAACTGGTGAAGCAGATTAGAGAAACAGGGTGTGTGAAAGTTAAAAATGAGTGATATAGAAACTGGTGAAGCAGATTAGAGAAACAGGGTGTGTGAGAGTTAAAAATGAGTGATATAGAAACTGGTGAAACAGATTAGAGAAACAGGGTGTGTGAAAGTTAAAAATGAGTGATATAGAAACTGGTGAAGCAGATCAGAGAAACGGTGTGTGAAAGTTAAAAATGAGTGATATAGAAACTGGTGAAGCAGATTAGAGAAACAGGGTGTGTGAAAGTTAAAAATGAGTGATATAGAAACTGGTGAAGCAGATTAGAGAAACAGGGTGTGTGAAAGTTTAAAATGAGTGATATAGAAACTGGTGAAACAGATAAGAGAAACAGGGTGTGTGAAAGTTAAAAATGAGTGATATAGAAACTGGTGAAACAGATTAGAGAAACAGGGTGTGTGAAAGTTAAAAATGAGTGATATAGAAACTGGTGAAGCAGATTAGAGAAACAGGGTGTGTGAGAGTTAAAAATCAGTGATACGTAAACTGGTGAAGCAGGTCAGAGAAACAGGGTGTGTGAAAGTTAAAAGTCAGTGATACGTAAACTGGTGAAGCAGTTCAGAGAAACAGGGTGTGTGAAAGTTAAAAATGAGTGATATAGAAACTGGTGAAACAGATTAGAGAAACAGGATGTGTGAAAGTTAAAAATGAGTGATATAGAAACTGGTGAAGCAGATCAGAGAAACACGGTGTGTGAAAGTTAAAAATGAGTGATATAGAAACTGGTGAAGCAGATTAGAGAAACAGGGTGTGTGAAAGTTAAAAATCAGTGATACGTAAACTGGTGAAGCAGTTCAGAGAAACAGGGTGTGTGAAAGTTAAAAATCAGTGATACGTAAACTGGTGAAGCAGTTCAGAGAAACAGGGTGTGTGAAAGTCAAAAATCAGTGATACGTGAACTGGTGAAGCAGATTAGAGAAACAGGGTGTGTGAAAGTTAAAAATCAGTGATACGTAAACTGGTGAAGCAGTTCAGAGAAACAGGGTGTGTGAAAGTTAAAAATCAGTGATATGGAAACTGGTGAAGCAGTTCAGAGAAACAGGGTGTGTGAAAGATAAAAATCAGTGATATGGAAACTGGTGAAGCAGTTCAGAGAAACAGGGTGTGTGAAAGTTAAAAATCAGTGATACGTAAACTGGTGAAGCAGATTAGAGAAACAGGGTGTGTGAAAGTTAAAAATCAGTGATATGGAAACTGGTGAAGCAGTTTAGAGAAACACGGTGTGTGAAAGTTAAAAATCAGTGATACGTAAACTGGTGAAGCAGATTAGAGAAACAGGGTGTGTGAAAGTTAAAAATCAGTGATACGTAAACTGGTGAAGCAGATTAGAGAAACAGGGTGTGTGAAAGTTAAAAATCAGTGATACGTAAACTGGTGAAGCAGTTCAGAGAAACAGGGTGTGTGAAAGTAAAAAATCAGTGATATGGAAACTGGTGAAACAGATTAGAGAAACAGGGTGTGTGAAAGTTAAAAATCAGTGATACGTAAGCTGGTGAAGCAGTTCAGAGAAACAGGGTGTGTGAAAGTTAAAAATCAGTGATATGGAAACTGGTGAAACAGATTAGAGAAACAGGGTGTGTGAAAGTTAAAAATGAGTGATATAGAAACTGGTGAAGCAGTTCAGAGAAACAGGGTGTGTGAAAGTTAAAAATCAGTGATATGGAAACTGGTGAAGCAGATTAGAGAAACAGAGTGTGTGAAAGTTAAAAATCAGTGATACGTAAACTGGTGAAGCAGTTCAGAGAAACAGGGTGTGTGAAAGTTAAAAATCAATGATATGGAAACTGGTGAAGCAGATTAGAGAAACAGGGTGTGTGAAAGTTAAAAATCAGTGATACGTAAACTGGTGAAGCAGTTCAGAGAAACAGGGTGTGTGAAAGTTAAAAATCAGTGATACGTAAACTGGTGAAGCAGATTAGAGAAACATGGTGTGTGAAAGTTAAAAATGAGTGATATAGAAACTGGTGAAGCAGTTCAGAGAAACAGGGTGTGTGAAAGTTAAAAATGAGTGATATAGAAACTGGTGAAGCAGATTAGAGAAACAGGGTGTGTGAAAGTTAAAAATGAGTGATATAGAAACTGGTGAAGCAGTTCAGAGAAACAGGGTGTGTGAAAGTTAAAAATGAGTGATATAGAAACTGGTGAAGCAGATTAGAGAAACAGGGTGTGTGAAAGTTAAAAATGAGTGATATAGAAACTGGTGAAGCAGATTAGAGAAACATGGTGTGTGAAAGATAAAAATGAGTGATATAGAAACTGGTGAAGCAGATTAGAGAAACAGGGTGTGTGAAAGTTAAAAATGAGTGATATAGAAACTGGTGAAGCAGTTCAGAGAAACAGGGTGTGTGAAAGTTAAAAATGAGTGATATAGAAACTGGTGAAGCAGATTAGAGAAACAGGGTGTGTGAAAGTTAAAAATGAGTGATATAGAAACTGGTGAAGCAGATTAGAGAAACAGGGTGTGTGAAAGTTAAAAATGAGTGATATAGAAACTGGTGAAGCAGATTAGAGAAACATGGTGTGTGAAAGATAAAAATGAGTGATATAGAAACTGGTGAAGCAGATTAGAGAAACAGGGTGTGTGAAAGTTAAAAATGAGTGATATAGAAACTGGTGAAGCAGTTCAGAGAAACAGGGTGTGTGAAAGTTAAAAATGAGTGATATAGAAACTGGTGAAGCAGTTCAGAGAAACAGGGTGTGTGAAAGTTAAAAATGAGTGATATAGAAACTGGTGAAGCAGATTAGAGAAACAGGGTGTGTGAAAGATAAAAATGAGTGATATAGAAACTGGTGAAGCAGTTCAGAGAAACAGGGTGTGTGAAAGTTAAAAATGAGTGATATAGAAACTGGTGAAGCAGATTAGAGAAACAGGGTGTGTGAAAGTTAAAAATGAACATATGTCACCCACAGGGTGAACCGTATCTTGCCAAAATGTGAAAATTCCGTTTTTTCGTCATGACGTCATCAAATGACGTCATAGCGTCAAACTGTTTACAGATCTGGGAAGCACTCATCAAGCGCATTCATATGAGGTATTACTCGATATGGTACCTACGATTTCAAAATTTGACCTTGGGGTCAATAATTTTCGACCTCCAGCGCTAACCATGAAGGTCAAGGCCGATCGCCACCAAAAACTAATCAGCTGAGCGCCGGACCATATACTAGATTCCCATGAAGTTTGGAGTTTCCAAAGGGAACTGTGCTCTACAGAGTGACCTAAACAATGCGAACTAAAGCAATACAATATACATGAAAAGTGCAGTTTTTTCGTCATAACGCCGTCAAATGACGTCACATTGTCAAACTAGTTATATGTTTGGAAAGCACTCAACAAGGGCTTCAATTTGAGGTACTACTCGATATGGTAACTGAAACTTGAAAATTTTACCTTTTGGTCAAAATTGAATGACCTTCAAAATGACCTTGAAGGTCAAGGCCGATCGACACCAAAAACTAATCAACTGAGCGCCATACCATACCCTATATACCCACCAAGTTTGGAGATCATAAGATCAAAGTTACTCAAAAAATAAGGGTTTCGTAATTTGACCTTGGGGTCAATAATTTTCGACCTCCAGCGCTAACCATGAAGGTCAAGGCCGATCGCCACCAAAAACTAATCAGCTGAGCGCCGGACCATATACTAGATTCCCATGAAGTTTGGAGACGATCCGATCAAAGTTACTCAAAAAATTAGTGTTTCGTCGACCTCCATGATTGACCACTAAGTGACCTTGACCTTTGACCTTGACCTTCAAAATTTTGTGTGCTGAAGGGTATCTCTATAGGACTCTGATATGCGAAGTTACAGGAGTTTCCAATAATAACTGTGGTCTACAGAGTGATCTAAACGTGAAAAAAAATGATTAACCACAAACAAACAAAAAAACAAACATACAAGCTGACTAATACATCTTGCAAAAACTTCGTTTTGGCAAGATAATGAGTGATATAGAAACTGGTGAAGCAGATTAGAGAAACAGGGTGTGTGAAAGTTAAAAATGAGTGATATAGAAACTGGTGAAGCAGATCAGAGAAACAGGGTGTGTGAAAGTTAAAAATGAGTGATATAGAAACTGGTGAAGCAGTTCAGAGAAACAGGGTGTGTGAAAGTTAAAAATGAGTGATATAGAAACTGGTGAAGCAGATCAGAGAAACAGGGTGTGTGAAAGTTAAAAATGAGTGATATAGAAACTGGTGAAGCAGTTCAGAGAAACAGGGTGTGTGAAAGTTAAAAATGAGTGATATAGAAACTGGTGAAGCAGATCAGAGAAACAGGGTGTGTGAAAGTTAAAAATGAGTGATATAGAAACTGGTGAAGCAGATTAGAGAAACAGGGTGTGTGAAAGTTAAAAATGAGTGATATAGAAACTGGTGAAGCAGATCAGAGAAACAGGGTGTGTGAAAGTTAAAAATGAGTGGTATAGAAACTGGTGAAGCAGTTCAGAGAAACAGGGTGTGTGAAAGTTAAAAATGAGTGTTATAGAAACTGGTGAAACAGATTAGAGAAACAGGGTGTGTGAAAGTTAAAAATGAGTGATATAGAAACTGGTGAAGCAGTTCAGAGAAACAGGGTGTGTGAAAGTTAAAAATGAGTGTTATAGAAACTGGTGAAACAGATTAGAGAAACAGGGTGTGTGAAAGTTAAAAATCAGTGATATGGAAACTTGTGAAGCAGATTAGAAAAACAGGGTGTGTGAAAGTTAAAAATGAGTGTTATAGAAACTGGTGAAACAGATTAGAGAAACAGGGTGTGTGAAAGTTAAAAATGAGTGATATAGAAACTGGTGAAGCAGATCAGAGAAACAGGGTGTGTGAAAGTTAAAAATGAGTGATATAGAAACTGGTGAAGCAGATTAGAGAAACAGGGTGTGTGAAAGTTAAAAATGAGTGATATAGAAACTGGTGAAACAGATTAGAGAAACAGGGTGTGTGAAAGTTAAAAATGAGTGATATAGAAACTGGTGAAGCAGATTAGAGAAACAGGGTGTGTGAAAGTTAAAAATGAGTGATATAGAAACTGGTGAAACAGATTAGAGAAACAGGATGTGTGAAAGTTAAAAATGAGTGATATAGAAACTGGTGAAACAGATTAGAGAAACAGGGTGTGTGAAAGTTAAAAATGAGTGATATAGAAACTGGTGAAGCAGATTAGAGAAACAGGGTGTGTGAAAGTTAAAAATGAGTGATATAGAAACTGGTGAAGCAGATTAGAGAAACAGGGTGTGTGAAAGTTAAAAATGAGTGATATAGAAACTGGTGAAGCAGATCAGAGAAACAGGGTGTGTGAAAGTTAAAAATGAGTGGTATAGAAACTGGTGAAGCAGTTCAGAGAAACAGGGTGTGTGAAAGTTAAAAATGAGTGTTATAGAAACTGGTGAAACAGATTAGAGAAACAGGGTGTGTGAAAGTTAAAAATGAGTGATATAGAAACTGGTGAAACAGATTAGAGAAACAGGGTGTGTGAAAGTTAAAAATGAGTGTTATAGAAACTGGTGAAACAGATTAGAGAAACAGGGTGTGTGAAAGTTAAAAATGAGTGTTATAGAAACTGGTGAAACAGATTAGAGAAACAGGGTGTGTGAAAGTTAAAAATGAGTGTTATAGAAACTGGTGAAACAGATTAGAGAAACAGGGTGTGTGAAAGTTAAAAATCAGTGATATGGAAACTAGTGAAGCAGATTAGAGAAACAGGGTGTGTGAAAGTTAAAAATGAGTGTTATAGAAACTGGTGAAACAGATTAGAGAAACAGGGTGTGTGAAAGTTAAAAATCAGTGATATGGAAACTAGTGAAGCAGATTAGAGAAACAGGGTGTGTGAAAGTTAAAAATGAGTGATATAGAAACTAGTGAAGCAGATTAGAGAAACAGGGTGTGTGAAAGTTAAAAATGAGTGATATAGAAACTGGTGAAGCAGATTAGAGAAACAGGGTGTGTGAAAGTAAAAAATGAGTGATATAGAAACTGGTGAAGCAGATTAGAGAAACAGGATGTGTGAACGTTAAAAATCAGTGTTATAGAAACTGGTGAAGCAGATTAGAGAAACAGGGTGTGTGAAAGTTAAAAATGAGTCTTCGAGAAACTGGTGAATCAGATTGGAGAAACACGGTGTGTGAAAGTTAAAAATGAGTCTTCGAGAAACTGGTGAATCAGATTGGAGAAACACGGTGTGTGAAAGTTAAAAACGAGTGTTATAGAAACTGGTGAAGCAGATTAGAGAAACAGACAACGTGAATGTTAAAAAGCACATGCGCCACCCAAGTGTTGTTACATCAGAGAAAGTGGATGAAGTGCGGGAAAGAATGGAAGCAAGCCCAAATAAATCTCAGAGGCGTTTCGCACAACAAGCTCACGGTTCATATTTCTGTGCAAGGAATGTGGTGAAGATACTCAAACATTATCCCTTCAAAATTCATTTAGTGCATCAGTTACTGGAGCCAGATAAAGAGAAACGCATAGCCCACTTGCTGTGATTGGCTCCAGACAATGTTGAGAGAACAAGACAATGTTTTGGATGTTTTGCTTTTTGCAGATGAAGCATGGTTTCATCTTTCTGGGCATGTGTAAATTCACAAAACACTCGTTTATGGCTAAGTGAACAACCTTATACAATGACCACAGGTAATATGAGGGTCCTTGAGCAGATCACCAGGTAATCTGAGGATGCTTGAGCAGACCACCAGGTAATGAGGGTCCTTGAGCAGATCAGATAATATGAGGGTCCTTGAGCAGAACACAGGTAATATGAGGGTCCTTGAGCAGACCAGGTAATATGAGATTATTTGAACTGAACACAGGTAATATGAGGGTCCTTGAGCAGACCAGGTAATTTGAGATTCTTTGAACTGAACACAGGTAATATGAGGGTCATTGAGCAGACTACAGGTAAAACGAGTGGAGCACCCGTGGGAATCCCATGGGCATGGATATGTGTGACATTTGGACATCTTCATTTCGATGCTGCACATTCAGTTTTGCAAAATGGTGACTGGCAATTCATCAGATCCACAAATTATGTAATCTACACAATATATTTACTTCTGATAACATGTGAATGCATGTGCATTTACATGGTAAATACAGTTTGAAATGTATAATTACACCTTATGTAAAATGTGACTTCAAGAGCTCAAATCCTCTTTCTCCCCTCCCCCATCCCTCCCACATCATGCACACTGCACGGGGGAGAGGATCACACACCGGGGAATGGGTCACACACAGGGGAGTGGGTCACACACAGGGGAGTGGGAGAGGATCACTCACCGGGGAGTGGATCACACACGGGAGAGGATCAAACACAGGGGAATGGATCACACACGGGGGAGTGGATCACACACGGGGGAGGATCAAACACAGGGGAATGGATCACACACGGGGGAGTGGATCACACACGGGGGAGTGGATCACACACGGGGGAGTGGATCACACACGGGGGAGTGGATCACACACGGGGGAGTGGGTCACACACGGGGGAGTGGGTCACACACGGGGTAGTGGGTCACACACGGGGTAGTGGGTCACACACGGGGGAGTGGATCACACACGGGGGAGTGGGTCACACACGGGGGAATGGGTCACACACGGGGGAGTGGGTCACACACGGGGGAGTGGGTCACACACGGGGTAGTGGGTCACACACGGGGGAGTGGGTCACACACGGGGTAGTGGGTCACACACGGGGTAGTGGGTCACACACGGGTGAGTGGGTCACACACGGGGGAGTGGGTCACACAGGGGAGTGGGTCACACACGGGGCAGTGGGTCACACACGCGGGAGTGGGTCACACACGGGGGAGTGGATCACACACGGGGGAGTGGATCACACACGGGGGAGTGGATCACACACGGGGGAGTGGGTCACACACGGGGTAGTGGGTCACACACGGGGGAGTGGGTCACACACGGGGGAGTGGATTCACACGCGGGGGAGTGGATTCACATGCGGGGGAGTGGATCACACACGGGGGAGTGGGTCACACATGGGGGAATGGGTCACACACGGGGGAGTGGGTCACACACGGGGGAGTGGGTCACACGCGGGGTAGTGGGTCACACACGGGGTAGTGGGTCACACACGGGGGAGTGGGTCACACACGGGGGAGTGGATTCACACGCGGGGGAGTGGATTCACATGCGGGGGAGTGGATCACACACGGGGGAGTGGGTCACACATGGGGGAATGGGTCACACACGGGGGAGTGGGTCACACACGGGGGAGTGGGTCACACGCGGGGTAGTGGGTCACACGCGGGGGAGTGGGTCACACCCGGGGAAGTAGGTCACACGCGGGGCAGTGGGTCACACGCGGGGGAGTGGGTCACACACGGGGGAGTGGATTCACACGCGGGGGAGTGGATTCACATGCGGGGGAGTGGATCACACACGGGGGAGTGGGTCACACATGGGGGAATGGGTCACACACGGGGGAGTGGGTCACACACGGGGGAGTGGGTCACACGCGGGGTAGTGGGTCACACGCGGGGGAGTGGGTCACACGCGGGGGAGTGGGTCACACGCGGGGGAGTGGGTCACACGCGGGGGAGTGGGTCACACGCGGGGGAGTGGGTCACACGCGGGAGAGTGGGTCACACGCGGGGGAGTGGGTCACACGCGGGGGAGTGGGTCACACGCGGGGGAGTGGGTCACACGGGGGGGAGTGGGTCACACGGGGGGGAGTGGGTCACACACGGGGGAGTGGGTCACACACGGGGGAGTGGGTCACACACGGGGGAGTGGGTCACACGCGGGGGAGTGGGTCACACGCGGGGGAGTGGGTCACATGCGGGGGAGTGGGTCACACGCGGGGGAGTGGGTCACACGCGGGGGAGTGGGTCACACGCGGGGGAGTGGGTCACACGCGGGGGAGTGGGTCACACGCGGGGGTGTGGGTCACACGCGGGGGAGTGGGTCACACGCGGGGGAGTGGGTCACACGCGGGGGAGTGGGTCACACGCGGGGGAGTGGGTCACACGCGGGGGAGTGGGTCACACGCGGGGGAGTGGGTCACACGCGGGGGAGTGGGTCACACGCGGGGGAGTGGGTCACACGCGGGAGAGTGGGTCACACGCGGGAGTGGGTCACACGCGGGGGAGTGGGTCACACGCGGGGGAGTGGGTCACACGCGGGGGAGTGGGTCACACGCGGGGGAGTGGGTCACACGCGGGAGAGTGGGTCACACGCGGGGGAGTGGGTCACACGCGGGGGAGTGGGTCACACGCGGTGAAGTGGGTCACACACGGGGAGTGGATCACACGGGGGGGGGGGGGGTGGATCACACGGGGGGGAGTGGGTCACACACGGGGCAGTGGGTCACACACGGGGGAGTGGGTCACACACGGGGGAGTGGGTCACACACGGGGGAGTGGGTCACACACGGGGGAGAGGGTCACACACGGGGGACACACGGGAGAGGGGGAGAAGATTACACACAGGGGAGTGGGTCACACTCCAGGGAGAGGATTACACACCAGGGAGAGGATTACACACCAGGGAGAGGATTACACACCAGGGAGAGGATTACACACCAGGGAGATGATTACACACCAGGGAGATGATTACACACCAGGGAGAGGATTACACACCAGGGAGAGGATTACACACACAGGAGAGGGGGGGAGAGGATCACGACGTTTATTGGTGGTCTCGTTCTGTTCCCTCATTCTTTCATTCATTTTTGAAATTGCCGTTACAAATGACCCTCATGCAACTCATTGAGACAGCGCTGACAAAGAAGCAGGAATGACTACCCACATGCCCCAGATTACACAACCTTGAGCTAAAGACAGCTCAGATACACCCGATGCATATGGAGCATATTCTAACGTTGAGAGCAACTCGCACCAAGAACCGAACAAAACGATGTGCGCAACAAATGACAGCACGGGATCACGACGAATGGCAGCAGCCACTTCCGCAGCAATTACTGGACTAGATTCAATCTGTTATTCTGTTTCAACATGAACACCTCAGCTCAACCTGATCTGCAGGTTCGTCACCGGCCTTTGGAGAACGAAACTCCGCCCCTCTCCCCATGTGCATTGTACCTAATAATTGTAACTGGTTATTGTGACTACGTTAAAGAATGAAACATTCCGACTATATAAAGAATACAGCTCAAATGGAAAAGTGTCTGGGGAAAAAATTCTTATGGGCGGTGTATAAGAAAGAACATTACCTAAAACCCTTCTGTCCGGCGAAAACCAAAATTACTCCTTTCGTTACAGCATACAAAATGACATTTTTAAAATTAAAGATTTCAAATAAACTTATTTAAAGTGTACGTGGACATAACTTATAAAATAAGAACGAAAAAAGATATCTCGGCCATTTCCCGTCTGTTATTTATTTATTTCACATTTGTGAATTACATGTCGATGCACACGTGAAATGGAGTTTGTTTATTAATCCTGAACGTGACCACGATTCAGCATTGAAAACTCGTGCGAAAACAAAAAAGTTTTATTATTATTAAAGATTTCACGATTTTACTTCCTATAGGTATACACTATGAAAACGCATCTTCTTTGGACACTGGACAGTGTATAATCGCCCAGAACGAAACAGACATTACCTGGTCTCCTTTGCGTGAGTTGAGCAAACATTAATCGTTAAACACAAGATGGAAACGTAAACATCCCCAAGAACGTACTGTATGTGGTATAAATAATACATTTTACCTTTATGCACAACTTCTTCCTCTCTCCATAACACATTCGCATCAACTGATCACCTGTGGTAAGATATATAGGTGCAACATGTATAATTATTTAATTATGGAGAAAGGAACAAAAGCTTCTTTTTACTTTTATTATCTCAGTGATGGCAAGATCGTCCAGCACAGTCATTCCAGACTATATTATTAATCCCAAATATCCAAATATGGTTTTCTTTCCAGGTACTACAGGTTGGACTGAAAGTCCCATTATATCACTTGGATATACAGTTTGTTTGTCTTGCTAGGGTGTCCCTTCATTTATGAACCATCTCATTGTCCCAGCAATGAACGATGTGTCTCCACATGCTCTATGAGTGACATTTTCCTAAATATCCCAAATGTAATCATCACAAACGCTGTGGGACAATAGTCTTCCTTTTACTTACAGTAGTATTTGTAATAATGGCTGGCAGTTTGATTTTGTGGATGGTGGTCTTGTGTTGGCTTGTGATGTAGTCTCACATTTACTGGGGCGGTGGCCTCGTGTTGGATGGCGTTGCGGTTTGGCATTAGCTGGCCCTGCAGCTTCTCGTTATCTGGCGTTGCGGTTTGGCATTGGCTGGCCCTGCAGCTTCTCGTTATCTGGCGTTGCGGTTTGGCATTGGCTGGCCCTGCAGCTTCTCGTTATCTGGCGTTGCGGTTTGGCATTGGCTGGCCCTGCAGCTTCTCGTTATCTGGCGTTGCGGTTTGGCTGGCCCTGCAGCTTCTAGTTATCTGGCGTTGCGGTTTGGCATTGGCTGGCCCTACAGCTTCTCGTTATCTGGCGTTGCGGTTTGGCATTGGCTGGCCCTACAGCTTCTCGTTATCTGGCGTTGCGGTTTGGCATTGGCTGGCCCTACAGCTTCTCGTTATCTGGCGTTGTGGTTTGGCATTGGCTGGCCCTGCAGCTTCTCGTTATCTGGCGTTGCGGTTTGTCATTGGCTGGCCCTGCAGTTTCTCGCTATCTGGCTTTGCGGTTTGTCATTGGCTGGCCCTGCAGCTTCTCGTTATCTGGCATTGCGGTTTGTCATTGGCTGGCCCTGCAGCCTCTCGTTATCTGGCGTTGCGGTTTGGCATTGGCTGGCCCTGCAGCTTCTCGTTATCTGGCATTGCGGTTTGGCATTGGCTGGCCCTGCAGCTTCTCGTTATCTGGCGTTGCGGTTTGGCATTGGCTGGCCCTGCAGCTTCTCGTTATCTGGCGTTGCGGTTTGGCATTGGCTGGCCCTGCAGCTTCTCGTTATCTGGTGTTGCGGTTTGGCATTGGCTGGCTCTGCAGCTTCTCGTTATCTGGCGTTGCGGTTCGGCATTGGCTGGCCCTGCAGCTTCTCGTTATCTGGCATTGCGGGTTGGCATTGACTGGCCCTGCAGCTTCTCGTTATCTGGCGCTGTGGTTTGGCATTGGCTGGCACTGCAGCTTCTCATTATCTGGCGCTGCGGTTTGGCATTGGCTGGCACTGCAGCTTCTCGTTATCTGGCACTGCGGTTTGGCATTGGCTGGCCCTGTAGCCTCGTGTTGGATGGCGTTGCGGTTTGGCATTGGCTGGCCCTGCAGCTTCTCGTTATCTTGCGCTGCGGTTTGGCATTGGCTGGCCCTGCAGCTTCTCGTTATCTAGCGTTGCGGTTTGGCATTGGCTAGCCCTGCAGCTTCTCGTTATCTGGCGCTGCGGTTTGGCATTGGCTGGCCCTGCAGCTTCTCGTTATCTGGCGCTGCGGTTTGGCATTGGCTGGCCCTGCAGCTTCTCGTTATCTGGCGTTGCGGTTTGGCATTGGCTGGCCCTGCAGCTTCTCGTTATCTGGCGTTGCGGTTTGGCATTGGCTGGCCCTGCAGCTTCTCGTTATCTGGCGCTGCGGTTTGGCATTGGCTGGCCCTGCAGCTTCTCGTTATCTGGCGTTGCGGTTTGGCATTGGCTGGCCCTGCAGCTTCTCGTTATCTGGCGTTGCGGTTTGGCATTGGCTGGCCCTGCAGCTTCTCGTTATCTGGCGCTGCGGTTTGGCATTGGCTGGCCCTGCAGCTTCTCGTTATCTGGCATTATGGTTTTGCATTGGCTGGCACTGTGGCCTCGGGTTGAGGTCAAACGGTCAAAGGTCAACTCAAGGTCAAACTTCTAAAATCATCAATTTTCATCCGATTAACCTGGAAATTAAAGAGCAATTGCATAGCGCCTCACTGAATTGGGAAACCATCTCTTTTAAGGTCAAAGGTCAAATCAAGGTCAAACTTCTAAAATCATCAATTTTCATCTGAAAAATAATCATTTTTAATCCGATTGACTCGAGCTTTGATTCATATCATCAATTAAAATCTTAATGAAATAGACAATTTGATGTATCCATGGCAACTTTATTGGGTGAAGGGTGGATTTTGCAAGTATCGTACTCTGTACGACGTCTTTCTTGTTTGTTTGTTTGTTTGTTTGTGAACAGGATATCTCAAAAATACATGGACAGATTCGGACAAAACATGGTGGACAGATTGGGTGTGTGTCAAGGATTCAATTTTGGTGAAGATCCGACTAGGATCAGAATTTTTTAAAAAGTGATTCTTCATCATTGATTTGTTATGGTCAAAACTATTTGTAACATGATATTTCAAAAAGTTGTGGACGAGTTCTGAACAAACTTGGTGGATGAGTTGGTTCGGTGACAAGAACAAACCGATTAGATGTTGGTTCAGGTCCGAGTCCAGATCTGGCCTATCAGTGGATACAAAACGTAAATTGTCAACGTGGTGGAGTAAGCTCTCTCCCGAGCGCCATTATAGTTTTCATCTACATCGGCGGACAGATAAAACAATTGTTGATGAAATCGACAGAATAAAGGATTAATGCCTAAAATATCAGTTTCTCCTTGCTTCCCATGGCATGAACGTCCTGCAAATTTCATCCATTTGGCTATATGTAACGTCCCTTTTGCCTCACCCCAGACAGCTACAAAAGAGCTTTGCGATCGGCTGGAAATGCTGTATAGTGAGCTCCGTTCATTCGTGGTCGCCGAAGAAACTGCCATGTTGAGTCACGCTAAGCGTGAAGGTTCTCGTGCGGTGGATGCTGCCCGCCTTGACACGGCGCAGACCCGTGCCGCATCAGCTCGTCTGTCGAAGCGAGAGCGGCGTGCCCGCAAACTTCTGGCTCACGAGGATTCACTGGCCTTCCTGCTGGTAGGAAGAACAAGAACATCAATTAATTAAAATATATAAGTACAGTATTTTGGAAGAAATGAAATTGTCAAAGTAACTTCAACAAGGAGAAAAAGACATAAAATGTCATAACACATATGGTTGTAGTAATTTTACTGCACAGAGTTAAAGGCCGCCGGTCAGCCATCTTTGATCGGATTACAAAACAAAATATTTTGCCTATGTATACTCTCATGCATTGTCTTTCTGCCAAGTTTGAACAAAATCGGTCCATGCATGTTCAAGAAATGGTTGGGGACACTTTTAAATATCAGGTGTTTTTTTTTTAACAAGAAAAATGGCCGACGATCTACAATTCGGCCATCTTTGATCAGATTGCAAAATAAAGTGAGGTGCACGTGTATTGCATTATGCATTGTACCTGTGCCAAGTTTGAACAAAATCGGTCCATGCATGTTCAAGAAATGGTTGGGGACACTTTTAAATATCAGGTGTTTTTTTTTTAACAAGAAAAATGGCCGACGATCTACAATTCGGCCATCTTTGATCAGATTGCAAAATAAAGTGAGGTGCACGTGTATTGCATTATGCATTGTACCTGTGCCAAGTTTGAACAAAATCGCTCCGTGCATGTTAAATAAATGGTTGGGGACACTTTTAAATAACAAAATGGCCACCAGGCAGCCATCTTGGATCTGATCGCGAAATAAGACGATGTGCACACGTAATCCATCATTCTTTATCTGTGTGCCAAGTTTGAACAAAATCGGTGAATGCATGTCCGATAAATGGTTGAGGACATGTTCAATACTGGGGTTTTTACAATTAAAATGGTCGCCAGTCGGCCATCTTTGATTGCATCGATAAACAAAATGACAATAATAATAATAATACATTTATTTTATATAACACTTTTCAAGAAGCCCAAAGGCACTTTGACAGAGTACAAAAAAACAAGTGCAAAAAGACAAAAATCAATAGGTAAATAATCAAAGCAAAAGGAAGGAGAAGGAGAAGAGATAGTCAGGGGTTAAATGCTGTGGGTTAAATGTTGAATGCAGTGTTGAACAAGTGGGTCTTGAGTGATGTTTTGAATGTGGTGAGTGAGGAGGAGTCTCTGATGGTGTGAGGTAGTGAGTTCCAGAGGGTGGGAGCAGCGATGGAGAAGGCCCTGTCCCCCCAGGATCTGAATTTGGTCCGGATGGGGGGGGGGGGGGGGTCAGGAGGTTGGTACCAGCAGAGCGGAGGTTGCGGGTGGGAGTGTGTCTGGAGAGGAGGTCAGTCAGGTAGGATGGGGCCAAGTTATGGAGGGCTTTGTAGGTCAAGAGGAGGATTTTGTACTGGATTCTCTGTGGGATGGGGAGCCAGTGAAGCTTGTAAAGGACGGGGGTGATGTGGTCACAGGTCCGGGAATGGGTGAGTAGACGGGCAGCGGAGTTCTGAATGTATTGGAGTTTATTGGTGATTATTGAGGGTGAACCATAGAGGAGGCTGTTGCAGTAGTCCAGACGGGAGGTGATGAAGGCGTGGATGAGGGTTTCTGCAGCCGTGGAGGAGAGGGATGGACGGAGACGGGTGATGTTTTTCAGGTGAAAGAAGGCTGTCTTTGTGATCTGTTTAGTGTATTTGTCGAAGGAGAGGGTTTGGTCAAAGATGATGCCAAGATTCCGGATGTGAGGGGAGGTGGATACTGGGAAACCGTCGATGTTGAGGGCAAAGTTATGGGTGGATTTGGTGAGCGTTTTTGGGCCAATGATGATTATTTCAGATTTATCATAGTTAAGTTTGAGGAAGTTGATTTGAAGCCAGGATTTTATTTCAGTGATGCAGTTTGTCAGGATAGAGTGGGTGGCGGTGGAGATGGACTTGGTGGAGATGAAAAGCTGGATGTCATCGGCGAAGCAGTGGAATTGGAGACCATGACGGCTGATTAAGTGACCAAGGGGGGACAGGTACAGGATGAAGAGGAGGGGGCCAAGAACTTAACCTTGGGGGACACCTTGGGGGAGGGGAGCAGTGGGGGATTTGCAGTTATTGATGGAGATGAACTGGCGTCTGTCAGAGAGGTATGATTTGATCCAAGAGAGGGCAGTGCCGGTAATGTTAAAGGTGGTTTCAAGTCGGGTGAGGAGGGTGGTGTGATTGATGGTGTCAAAGGCGGCGCTGAGGTCGAGGAGGATGAGAATGTTGAGGTTGCCGGCATCAGAGGAGAGGAGAAGGTCGTTGGTGATTTTGAGGAGAGCAGTTTCAGTACTGTGGTTAGAGCGGAATCCGGATTGGAATGTTTCATACAGGTTATTGGCAGAGAGGTGATGTTAGAGTTGAGTGGCTACAGCGCGTTCCAAAACTTTTGACAGAAAGGGTAGGTTGGAGATGGGTCTGAAGTTGTTTAGGCTGTCAGGGTTTAGTCCAGGTTTTTTCAGAATGGGGGTAACAGCAGCAATTTTGAGGGATGATGGGACGATGCCTGTAGACAGGGAGGAGTTTATTGTTGCAGTGATAAGTGGAGAGAGAGCAGGAAGGGAGGCCTTGACAAAGCTTGAGGGGATGGGGTCAAGAGTGCAGGTGGCAGTTTTCATTCCTATGAGGAGTTCAGAGAGGTCAGTAGGGGAGACTGGGGAGAACTGAGACAGGGGTTGGCAGGATAAGGGGGGGGGGGCAGGTGGTTTGAGGGGAGCGGGTGCGGTGGTGGTTAAGCTATTGTAGATGTTGTCAATTTTGCTTTGGAAGAATGAAAGGAAGGAGATGCAGTTTTCTACTGTGAATGACTGGGTGGTGGTGTTCAGGGGGCTGAGGAGTTTGTTTATTGTAGAGAAGAGTGCTTTTGGGTTTCCAGAGCCAGAGTGGATAATTTGAGAGTAGTAGGCGGAGCGGGCGTGGGAGAGGGCATGTTTGTAGTGCTGTTGGTGGTCCTTGTAGGCTTGGGAGTGAATTGTGAGACCTGTTTTATTGCGGAGTCTTTCAAGTTGGCGAGCACGAGTTTTCATCAGGCGGAGTTCAGGGGTAAACCAGGGAGCAGAATGGGTGAAAGAAACTGTTTTGGTTTTTATAGGCGCAAGCTGGTCAAGGCAGGAGGAGAGAGTGTAGTTGTAGTAGTCAGTGAGTTCAGAAGGGGTGTGGAGGTCAACGAAGGGAGAAGTGGACATTTTTTCAGAGAGGGTGGATGAGAATGAGGTAGGTGAAAGAGCGTTTAGCTTACGGAAGTTGATAGTGCGATAATGCCTTGGTGCTGGGGTGGGGATGTTGATGGTCATAGTGATGGCTAAGTGGTCAGAGAGGGTGAGGTCGGAGCCAGAGAGATGGTGCAAAATTAATCCAGTAGAGCAGACAAGGTCCAGATTGTGCCCACGGTTATGGGTAGGAAAGTTGACATGTTGAGTGAGGTTAAAGCAGGTGAGTAAATCAGTGAGGTCAGTGGTTATTGTGGAGTCAGTGGAGTCCATGTGGATATTGAAATCACCGAGGAGGAGGATTGAGGGGGAGAGGGAACAGAGCTGGGTCAGAAAGTAGGAGAAGTCAGACAGGAATGATGGGTGTGGTTTGGGAGGGCGGTAGACGACAGCCATGACTGACTGCGTGTGACCAGAGAGGTTAAAAGCCAGGTGTTCAAATGATGGAGCAGATGAGATGGAGATGAGGCTGGTCTTGATGTCCTGTCGGTGTATTACGGCAAGTCCACCACCTCGGCCCTCCGAGCGTGGTTTATTGATGTATGAATATCCATTGGGTGTAGTGAGGTTGAGTGAGAAGTAGTCCAGAGGTTGTTGCCAGGTTTCAGTGAGACAGAGAAAGACCAGTTTATTATCCAGAATGTAGTCGTTTAGGATGAGGCTTTTGTTGTTGAGGGACCGGGTATTGAACAGAGTGAGCTTCATGTTTGTTTGTACGGTGGGGATGAACTCAGGTGATTTAGCCAGGGTTTGCAGACAGGAGGTGCGATCGTGTGCGTTGCTGTGACCAGGTGCGCTGGGACGATGAGTGGGAGTGCGCTGAGCCGACGAGAGTACGGGAATGAAGTGACCTGTTTGTAAGTAAACAAACTTATGACCAGAGCCTCTATGAATATATCTGGGTCGTCGCAGGAGTCCGTGGTATTTGATTGCAGAGATGCATGATGGGGTGGAGTAAGTGTTGAGCAGAAGTAGCCTTGCAGCAGAGTACCTTAGAGCCATGTCAGGCAGGAGCGAAGGGGACGAGGACAAGGCCAAGGTCGAGGAGGACGAGTAGGCCTTGCCAGTGGAAGCGGCTTGCCAGAAGCGGCGAGCAAGACAGTAAAGGCCGAAGCGGCAGACGAGGCGCAGGACAGTTCGGGAGCGGGCCTGAGGCAACAGTGGACGAGCCGGGCAGGCGAAGCCAGGAGCAGAGCCGGGACCGAGCAGAGAGCAGACCAATGGCCAAAAAGCCGCCACGACCACCAGAAAAGCAGACTATGTACAATGACCCAGTCGGAGAAGCGGCGAGCAAGACAGTAAAGGCCGGAGCGGCAGACAAGGCGCAGGACAGTCCGGGAGCAGGCCTGAGGCAACAGTGGAAGAGCCGGACAGGCGAAGCCAGGAGCAGAGCCGGGACCAAGCAAGGAGCAGACCCAACGGCCAAAAAGCCGCCACGACCACCAGAAAAGCAGACTATGTACAATGACCCAGTCGGAGAAGCGGCGAACAAGTAACGCCAGCGTCCTCTCCAGACCAGACCGGAAGCCGATTCCAATATGCACTGTATGTCCATATGCACTGTATGATGTGCATATGTATACCTTCATGTATTGTCCTTTTGCCAAGTATGAACAAAATCGGTCCATATATCTCTGAGATATTGTTGGAGACACAGGGACAGACAGACAGATGGACGGACGAGACCCAATCCATAAGCCCCCGTTTTGAACAAAGTCCAACGGGGCCTAATAACGTTGACAGTAGTGTTACATTGTGGAACAGGAGCAATGTTTTTGGAAATCGTGGTTCTCCTCTGAGCTGTCTATCTTTAGCTTTGATCACAAATGGAGTGGAATTTAATTCCCTTAGATTTCAGGAGAAGGAACTGCATTGCACAGCACAGCAGTCTTTGTATGTGACATTAATTGAGCTGTAACATCTATAATAATTAAGCATCTAATGTATAAAGTTCTTTCTAACCACTGACTGATATTGATCTTCGGTACCTTCTGGGTGTCGTAGAAAGCTGAAATTTGGCGTGCCGACAGACATCGATGCCGGTACACCGGGAAAAGTCACAGAACCGTCGGAAAGCGTCCATAAATGAAAATGTATGACAAAAACCCCTGTAAACGCATATGGAAAAACAAACAAAAAAACTTCAATCAACATCTAGAATTTGAAAATTGTAATTTATTTAACTGCAAACTGGGAAATAAACATAACAATAATGTCCGTAAATGAAAATATACCAAAAAACCCCGAAAACGCATATGTAAAAAAAACCCCCCCAAAAAACCTCAATCAACATCTAGAATTTGAAAATTGTAATTTCTTTAACTGTGAAATAAAAATCTCAATGAACATTTACGTAAAAACCGTAAACGCGTCCGTTAAATAAATAAACCTCAATTTATATCTTAATAAATAAACCCCCCTCCGCCTTTTGGTTGGTATGAAGAATAACTTGCATCTTTGCAATATGAAATCTCAACAGTATCTGGAATATCTCGTACACAAAATATTGGAAAAAGGTCAGAAAGGAAAATGGCCTTAAAATACATTTTCCGAGGTCGGAAAATGGCCTTTAAAACGATCATTCATTCATTCATTCATTCAAAACAACAACAGCTTGTTACTGAGCTACCCATCTGTCTGTCGGACGGAGCTCATTCAAACTTTCCCTGTCTCGGACCTTGTCGGAGGGGTGGGGGATAAAAACAATTTTTCTGAACAAATTAAGTCAATGGTATGTGGAAATAATGAACAGTCATTCAAAACAACAGGAGCCTGGTGTTGGCTTAGTGGTTAGGGTGCAGGCTTGGGATCCCAGGATCCTGGGTTTGAATCCCGGTCAATCACTGGATTAACGCCAGGGGGGTTGACTCAGCCTGTCATCCTTCCGAGGTCGGCAAATTGAGTACCAGCTTGCTGGGATGAATGATCCCGGTGTGTGCCCCGGTTTAGAATAGGTACACTGTATCCCTGCGCATCGAAAGAGCGTGACCAAGGGTTGGCGTCAGGAAGTGCATCCGGCCATAAAAACATTGCCTCAAAACAGGGAACCATGATTGTCATGGGGTCCGCAAGGCTAACCCCCGCTCTAGCGGGGAAAATGGCCTTAAAAACGATCATTCATTCATTCATTCATTCATTCAAAACAACAACAGCTTGTTACTGAGCTACCCACCATGCTTCCACCGTATTGATGATGCTTTGTGTTGTATTATAACATTTTTGCAAATGCACTACTTAGTGTTATATAATTTGATAACTATTTGATATTGTTTTCTGCAGGCAGTGGAGAAGGAATATGGAAGGTGAGTTTTCCAAAGAAGGATGGATGGGCGCATCTTTTTTTTTTTTTTTTTTCTTTTTTTTTTTTAAACCTCTGTGAGTATGATATCTCAAAAGGTTATGGATGGATTCAGACGAAACTTGGTGGACAGGTTTTATAATCCCCAAGTGATTCTTCAACATTAAGAGATGGGGCCAAAAACTATATATATATATATATGGCATGATACTTAAAAATATTTTTTTTAAAATAATTATCACCCTATATTTACTCATACATATCAATTGAATCAGATTAAAAGTGATGATTTATGTGACCTTGACCTATGACCTTTTAACCTATTGACCTTAAAACAATAGGCCACCAGTTAGTTACGTTGTGAAGATCGAAGTAAAATGTGACCTGTAGGTTATTAACATACAGACAAACAGACAGAATAACAGACCAGACCAGCCAATCAGACCAACGAATCTTCAAAATATAAAAATAAATACACATATATCATCTACTTGGACCTTATATATATATCCCAGAGACTCAATAGCTCAGTGGGCTGTCACCGCGTAAGTGATGAGGTTCCTGGGTTCGAGTCCCGGGTTGAGTCAGAATTTTTTTACACTAGCCCCACGCAGGAATTTACTTCCTGTTTCTTAAATATATATATATACTAGCAGCAGTACCCGGCGTTGCCGGGGAGGGGGGGGGGGGGAGGGGAACGGGGATGGGGGGAGGGGAACGGGGATGGGGGGAGGGGAACGAGGGGGAGGGGAACGGGGATGGGGGGAGGGGAACGAGGGGGAGGGGAACGGGGAGGGGGGAGGGGAACTGGGATGGGGGGAGGGGAACGGGGGGGAGGGGAGGAGAGGGGCGATGGGGGGGAGGGGAACGGGGGGGAGGGGAGGAGAGGGGCGATGGGGGGGGGGAGGGGAGGGGAGGGGAGGGGGGGAAGGGGAGCAGTCAGAAGTGGAAGCTCTTTTACGGAGAATTTATATCTTAAAGGGGAGGAGGGAGGGGGTGAGGGGTGGGCAGGGGTGAGGGGAGGGGAGGGGGGAAGGGGAGGAGGGAGGAATGGGAGGGGGATGGGGGATGGGGAGGAGGGAGGAATGGGAGGGGGATGAGGGATGGGGGAATGGGAGGGGGAGGTGGGTAAGGGGGGGATAGGGAAGGGGAAGGGGAAGGGGAGGGGGAGGGATGGAGGGGGGGGGGGAGGGGAGAGGCAGGAGAGGAAGGGGAGTGGCTCACGTTTCTGAGTTAAGTGTGATGCCGATCAGGAAGAAGAAGAAGCCATACTACCATATTTGTACACTTCCAGAATTGTTTGATTTATTTGTATTCAAATGTCTGGTAATTGTTTTGTATTTATTTATGCGAATTTGTACTTGTATATAACTGTCATTCATTTAAAAAGGCTTCGGCACTATCGAGCGTTTTTTTTTTTGGGGGGGGGGGGGGGGGGGTTTTAACTCCAAAAAAACGAACTTTTTTTGTCCCCAAATTTTTTTTCCCCCTAAAACACTCCCAGGCACTCACTGATGAACCTCTAAAAGTTTGATGAAGACCCGTTCAGTCATCTCTGAATAAAACGCGGACACACACAGACAACTCGCGTTTATATATATTTAAATCGGGATTTAAATTTAATTCCAAAATTGATCCAGACGTCGATTCTCTTTCAAACATTCAAACCGACAGAGGTAGTTATTTATCACAGCATCTGTAGAATTTTCACCCTTTTACTCAACTCCGTTTCGCTGTTATTTGGTGGAGCAAAAAGTCAATGGAGCTATATATATACATATATATATATATCTATATATATCTATATATATATATATATATATATATATATATATATATATATATATATATATATATATATATATATATATCATCATCATTCCAAATGTGTTGTGTTGTCTGGCAGTCTGAATCCTGTACTCTGGGAATTTTTGGAGGAAAAAAGAGACCGATTGATGAAAACAAAGGAAGAAGAGTGGAATCGAGGAGGAAGTCCATCAACGCAAGACACACAACCGAGCCTGTTACCTCCACGACTTGATGAAACTCGAGCCCGTGAACTTGAGCGCTTTGGGCAGCTGCGAGTGGCAATTTTTTCAAGTCTTACACCTCCCTGCTCACGTGATTCCAGCCCCCCTCTAATGGATTGTGAGTGGGGTGAAAATGTGGAAACAGCAAAAGGAATTTAATATGTTTATTCAAATTGAGAATAATAATTTGCTGAACTTGATTTTTTGCTTCCAATGTGAAGCAAATATTAACAACTGTCTCACAATGCCAATTATACCATAACATTTGAGGGAAACACCAACCTGCAATTCAAAGAAAAATAAGAATGCCCGCCTTGTGGCTATAACCTGCGATAAAAATCCGGTAACGGCCTATTATATTGGGAAACATGCCCTTAAAGCAAGCACTCTTAAAAGATGAACAGAACGATTAGGAAACATGCATTCAAAGCGCTATTAAAAAATTAACTCGACACCTCCCATCCATGGCAACCTCCACCACAGTTATATATTAATGGCGCTGATTGGTTACACGGTCACGTATTGTTTAACGCCAATATGAAGCCTTTCAAAAATTATGTAACGTTTTTTTTAGGGAGTCACATACCGATAGGCTTGATTCAACATTGAATCGTGAGCAACACTTGCACCAAACAAAACCAATGGAAATTTGATGCAATAAATTCGGGCAGTGTATAATCAGCAGAGAGTGTATAATCTGATGTCTCAGGCCCACCAGAAAACCAAGATGGTGGCCATATTATTTCGTTTGGGTGCCGTGCTGGGTGGAGTCAAGCAACAAATGTGGGTCGGGTCGGCAGTTGTCCGACCAATGGGTGCACATTTCAAAAATCGACCTGCATCAAAAACCACAACGATAATGACCATGCGGAGCCCCTGCATACCTGCGACATGTCACAGATAAAAATTATTGAAAACCTTAGGCCCAACAATAGTTGTTTCCACGGAATCTACAGTTAAGGTGTTCCATGTGTCGGCTGCTAACACAATAAATTTGTTGGGGGAACTTGTCACAAGAGAATCGAGTACAACTGAAAACAAAGGTCCAGACATGGTAGCGTTTACTTGAGTACCACGATAGCATTATTTACATGGTGACCACCATGTTGTTAAGCGGTGCCGAGCACTTCGTTATGTTTGAGTGCTTACTTGAGCACTTCGAATCAAGCAAGCCGCTTGGCAAGCGGTAAGCAAGCTGCTTGCTAACGGAACACAGCCCTGGTAAATCTTTCTAAGAAATGCATTTTAAAGATATTATTTTCCAACATAAAAGCGAAATGTAAAAATGTATGTTGATGTTAGCAGCGATTGAATCGGTCTGTGTGAGTTGAGAGAATGTTTCCACGTGCACTCAATGCACTCAAGTGCGAGTCTACATGCAGATCTACTTTGACTTAGATCGTTCACTGTGAGATCTACTATAATCTACACACTCCTTTGACGATCTGCATTGTTAAATGATCTGTCTTGAAACAATACGGCACTTCCATAATCAGGTCATCCACCCCAGATTGCTCAGCGCACTTGAGCAGATACACGGAGTAACGAAGTTGATCAGGGTGGCCTGGACGTATTTCATGCCTCCGAGATAAGGATTGGAGAATGAAACTGAAAAAAACTTTTAAAGTAGCCGAAAATACTTTTAGACATACCTGCGAGAAAGGTGTGCCTCTGCACAACAAAACAGTTGGAGAATTTCCTGATGAACTCGTCCAAAAGGTTGATATGTTGCAGTTCATATTACAAAAACTCCCGACGATGTGGGCCAGTGAAAGGCTGAAGATTCGTAGACGGGCGCGTTCTAACCAAACCTTCGGGCTTCTTAACACCAATGGGAAGGTCATATCTGGGGTTTGTCGATGCGTTATATATATATTGTTGCAGTTTTGAGAATAAAGGATGACTCCATCTCATAGGTAGACACACCACAACATGAAGCCTCGCGATAGTTCAGTTAGTTCTTAGTAAATGTAAGGTAGTCTCCTTTCCTGTGTTAGTTTTTTGTTGAGCAGGCCCGTGAGTAGGGCGGTCTTTTGGACTGGAAATGCCACGTGGTAGGCCTTCAACAAGTCTAGCAAGGCCGAAGGGAGGTGCTGCAGAGGGAGTGGCCGTGAGCCGTGAGCCACCAATCAGGGCTCGAGGGGAGTGGCTAACCACAACGATGAGAGGTAGGATTTGGAACATTCGAGTAGGGCCGGGGTGGAGCCATATAACCCTGCTCCGAGCCCCCCACCTCAGTTCCCTGTGAGAGTGCCCTGTGAGAGTTCCCTGTGAGACGAGAGATCAGTCAGTTCGAGTCACGAGTTCTCAGTTGAGTTGAGTTAAGAGTCGCGCAGCCCATGAGTTGGAGTTCCGTTCAGAATCGGAGTGTTGGACTTGATCACTGAAATAGCCGCGCGGTACACGAACTTGCCCCGTGCCCCGTATCCTGCGCTCTGCCACTGTATTAATCGCGTGCTCAAGAAGACGACCCGTGCCGCGCCACAGACGCGCGATCTCCTCCTGCCTGCCTTCTCCTGCATACGTGCTGTGAACGCCAGAGGGCTACACCACGAGCGAGCTGTCCCGGAGCGACCGACGCAAAGCGTGTTTGGCACGCGCACATTCTTCCTCCATCTCCCCATGTGCGTGAGTGGGCCCTGTGTCTGGGATTTAGTTAAATTGGTTAAGCTTCTGCTCTGTGTCCCCTTTCCTTCATCCTGATTATTGAACATTGTAAATAAATTGTGTTATTCCTCTTATTTGACTGTTCCTGTCCCTTCAATTAATTGGCCTCGCGTGGTACGAATAGAACCGCTCAATCGCGTTCAATAAAAGGTAACAGCACAAGTCACGTGATACGCATACTGCTCGGGCGTACTCGATTAAGCGTGGCTTGTGCGAGGCTCGGTCCCCGCTTTCGGCGCTGCGTGGGTTAAAGGTACGTGCGACGTTGACCCGATACCCTTTTTCACGCTTGCTCCGGAAGTGGCGATTCGGCCTCATGGACACGAAGACCCAGGGGGAAAAAGGGGTTTAATCCCCCCTTTGTAACGGGAAAGGGCTTCGGGAGATCCGCAACAATATATATATATATATATATATATATATATATATATATATATATATATATATATATTGTTGCGGTTTTAGAGCCCACACTTTTGTAAATAATAACTCTTGTAAATATGACAGAAAAAGTTAAAGGTTGCACCCCTAGTTAGTCCACAGCAACATGTCGGCCACCATAGGAACTCAGTTATTTCCTTATTATGTGTTTTAGTTAAGGCTGTGTTTCCAATAGTTGAATCTGCGTTGCATCAATCAAATAAGGAGTAGGCCCTTTTGTTCATTTTGCGACCTCTCTCCCAATTCTGTTATGCGCCTTGGTTCACGTTCGCTCAGGCGCCGCCATTGACCATGCGGTCGGCTCGAGGAAGAAGGGGGCGGAGTGCCAGGAACAAGGTGTGGCCACGTCAACTAGTCATCAAAGGCATGGCTGGTAAGCCCCCACTAGCCAACCAGGGCTGATGAAATATCACTGGCGGGCGTGGCTTGATGAAGCGCGTAGTGATGTTGAAGCACGATTATATAAGCGCGAGCGCAAAGCCCTTTCACGGACTTGTTCAGCGGCGCTCTTGAAAACGGACTGCGCGGGGACGGCTGACTTGCAAGGACTTGTTGGAGGCGCGCCTATTGTGAGGGACTGCTTTTGATACGGAGCACACATTGGAAAAGGGGGGACTCACTCGCTGGCGCTGAATGAGAATTGGAGAGAGAGGGAGCGTTTTAGCACGACCGTCCATCTATGACATACGCTAAAGGACACGAGCTGCCCCCCCCCCCCCCCCCGCCATATGTAAGGTCCGCTCGCATCGAACGATACGCGCGAAGCTGCCTGCCGGGTTTTCGCCCACGGAACCGGAGCCTCACCTGGAGCCTGGACCCCATCGCCTGGACCATCTACCTGGACCTTCCACCCTACCAGCTGCCATGCCGTGTGAGTGTGTATGTTTGTCTGGGGTCGTAAGTTAAGACTGTGTAGTTAAGCCTGCCCTGTGGCCTTCTCCTTCTTCTTCTTCTTCTTGTACATTCTTTCCTTTCCTCTTCTTTTTGGTTGTAAATAAATTTACCTTGTTCTTTCTTGGTTTTTCCCTAATCCGATCGCCTCCGTCTTTTCTTCCATTGAGTACCTGTGGCACGATTTCGGAACCGCTCAGAATCGGGTTAGTCACTGTTAACGGCCTGAGTCGCGGCTCGCTTCGCTCGGCATGTCCATTAACGCCGCGGCTCGGGCGGGGCTCATTTCCTCGCTTCCCGAAAGGCGCTGGTCATTAGGTAATAGGAACAATTTGGCGTACCACCCTATTCAGCGCTGACCGGAAGTGACGTAATAGCTCCAGGACTCGGGACGGCCAGCATAAAGGACAAGGGGATTAATCCCCCCTTGATAAGGGGAGCGCCGACCCCCGAATCCGTAACAATTGGTGTCAGGAGTGGGATTTGAAGCCCGAACCAAATTTTCTCATCTGTAAAAAATTTGGGTCAAAAGATTACGAGCGGCGGAAATTTTTACAACACCTAAATTGAATCGTGCCATGGATAGCCAAGGCGATCGGATGCCGGTGGGGGAAAATGCGGAGATAGAAGAAGGGTTAGAGTCAACCCAGGACCCCAGGGAAGAAGTCGGAGAGATGGAGGAGGAAAGCAATGAGGGTGCGGTAGCAGGGGTTGCAGGCGCAGAAAATGTCGACGCCTCACACAATGCGACGAGGGCCGCGCCCGCTGCGCAGGTGGGAGGGATGAACATGCAGAACCTCATGGCGCAGCTACAGGCGGTTATACAAATGGAGATGGCAAAGAATAGTAGGCAGATGGAAAATAAAATGGATGCTCAGAGTAATCAATTGGGGGAGCAATTGGAAAACCAAATTGGGGGGTTGGAAAACCAAATTGGGGGGTTGGGAAATTATATGGGAGACCAAATAGGAGGGTTAGAAAGCAAATTTGGGGGATTAGAGAACCAAATTGGGGGGTTGAGAAATGATATGGGAGATCAAATCGGGGGGTTAGAAAGTAAATTAGGGGGCAAGTTGAAGGACGTGAGTAGCCACATGGACAAAGGGATAACGGGGTTGGAAAACAGAATGGCCACCCGGGAGAATTTAATGGAAGGAGTGAAGAATGGGTTAACGGGGTTTGAAAACAGAATGGATGGCCACATAGAAAAATATGGGAGAGACATTGACCGCAGATCGGGTGGAAAGGTTGCGGGGGTACGCAACGAGGTAGCGCGACTCGAGGAGCGTGGGTTAAGCGAGGCTGAGCAAGGCATGGTTACGTGGACCGGGGTAGAGATCGCGGCCCGGGGTATGGGGAAGCCGGCGACCGCCGAAGTAGAGGAAATGTTTATTAGCGCCAGCGGTCGTCGAGCTGAATAAAGAAAATGGAATAATTCGAATGGAAATTGGGATTGGAGAGACGGCAGAGGTAGAGCATGAATTGGAGGGAGAAACGGAATATGCTCAAAGTCTGTATTCACATCGTGATGCCGTGCTTAACCAAATGGAAAGTTTGCAGGTGGTGGAGAAGCGAAGAAGAGGAAGCGCCAAGGTGAGTAGGGTGGTGTATAGCACGAACAGATTTGGCGCGAGAGGGTTCTTCGCACACTTGGGATCCCGGCGTAACCCGGGCGCTCGTAGAAGGTCCGTGGTGCGCTGTGTGAGTGGAAATTGCGCACGTGTGCGGACGGCGCCGGAGAGCGAGTGTGTTACAGAGTGTGGAAGTGGGTTGGAAGAGTGTGACATGGAGAGTGAGATGGATGAGGAGCGTGTGCGAGAATGCACACCTGAGATGGATGAGGAGCGTGTGCGAGAATGCACACCTGAGATGGATGAGGAGTGTGTGGGAGGATGCACACCTGAGTCGGTTGTGGAGCGCGTGATTGGGTGTGCGACAGGGGATTGCACACCCGTGGGTAGGTGTGCGCTGAGTGGGTGTGCAACAGAGTGCACACCCGTTAGTGTTACGGAGTACGTAACGGAAGGAAGGTGTGTTATGGAGTGTGCGAGCAGCGAGTGGTGTGCACCTGAGTGTGGAGCGAAAGGGAATGCACGAGCGAGTGCAATGACGGAGTGTATGGAGTGTATGAGAGGCGTTGGAGCGCCGGGTTTTGCGAGAGAGAAAAGGAACGCGTGGTGTGAGCATGCGAGGGGAGCATCGACGTTGACCGGGACAGCGTTGAGGCCGACGTATAGCCGACGCGAGCTCTCGGGGCGCGGTGTTCTTTGTGTGCTGCGGGGGCCGGCCAGGATCGTTGCTGCGTCGCTCCTGCATGGAGCGCCGTGCACGATTCGGGCCGGGCTCTGCCCTGTATGGTCGGTGCCGCGCCGTAGCGGCGAGCGGCACGATTCCAGGGGAGAAAGGCCAGGTCGGACCTGCGCCCCCTGGCGGGGGCGGTGTTCCGACCGGGCAAGGTTGGGTCATCAGGCCGGAGACCGAAAGGGTCTGCGCCGGGATTCACCACGGAATCTCGGTCCGCCAAAACCTCCTCCCCAGAGCCGTAAATGCCGGACGGACCCAACCTACAGGAGACTGACCATCCGCACGGATAGCCGGCTTTTCAAAGCCGAGCTGTAAGGACAGTGTATTCCCGCACGAGAGGCTCAAGTTTAGTGGACTGAATTAGCGGGAGTGATGGCTATAGTGATGTAGAGGGATGGTAGCTCTACCATCCCTCACATCCCTTTTTGGGCAGAGGAGCTATAGTTTATGGGGTGGCGGTGCAAACTAGCCCGGGAGGGTTAGGATAATGTATAGGGATCTAGAAATGACTTTAGGAGACCAAGATTTAAGTAGTGACTTGATACAAGTAGTGGGGACGTAGTCAGATTAGATGGATTATAATGACGGGGGATGTGCAGAGTATAAAGGGATGACGGGGAAGCACGAGTTTTAGAGGGGAAATAGTTAGCCAGATGATGCTGTGTGTGTGAGCATGAGGTTTCGCATGAAATGAGGAATTGGAATGAGATTCCCGGTGAGCTTGTTGAAATGAGGCAATGCTCGAGAGAGATGTGTGTGTGTGTTGAGTGTTTGACCTGCATGATGTGCATGTGAAGTACAGGTGTGTGGAATGAGTGGTGTGGAGTAGATGGAGTATGGAATACGTGGAGTGGAGTGTATGGTACGAAGGAGTGGATGGGGGAAGGATGGACCCCTTCACGAGTACCCGGGGAGGGCAGTTTAAAAGTAGGTAGAGGGAGTAGGTAAATTGTGGTTGGATATTGACATCTGTGGTGCTGTTTGTGGAAAAGAAGTGTTTTGTTGGGTGCATTAGTGAGTGAAATGGCTGGGCGTGTGGCCTGTTGGTAAGTATGGTTGGTTGAGCACTCCGCCACTGGTAGTCTGTCCGCCACTGGTAGTCTGTCGGCCAGGTGAGGCCGCAGGTAGGCTCTGGGAGCCAAGTAGAGTTCAATGGGGCCCGTGGATCCCAAGGAGAGGACCCGGGTAGCCCGATGCCAGAGGGGGCATTAGTGGGGTAAGTGCCAGGGAGGGCCTTCCCCAGGTTAGGGTGAGGAGCTAGGTAAGCTCGGGTTGGAACTGCCGTGGCGGAGGTGTGCAGGTGAGCGGACCTGCTGGTGAGCCACACGACCCAGCCCTGAAATTGTGCGAGGGCACAGAATTGAAAACTCAGGGGAGTGAGACCCCAAATTGGTGAGCTCCACAGTATGTGCAATGGGAATTGGTTTTTAGAACCGCATAGTGTAATGATGGCCAATGGATTGGCAGGGCAAGACCCCGGGTAGTTTAAAGTGTTAATGTCATTTAGAAGAGAGATAGGAGAAAATATCTTCGCACCATCCACATCCACTCACCTGGGTGACAGAACTCCACACCATGTTTTGGCAGATGTGTGGAGAATGTAAGACGCATCTTGATGTGGGTGAGATTGTTTGATATTCCATCTCTTCCTCCGTAGGAGGGATTGATGATTAATTTGGTTTAGAGGGGATGGGAAAGACAAGACGTAGTGACGAATTTGTAAATTTGTAGGTTGTGTAAATACGGGGTAGGGGCAAGGATAGAGTAGGTGACACGGGGGGTGTCGAACGGTTAGGGACGAGCTTTCTCGGCTCGCTCTCCCGCGCCCTTCATGTTGCATTGCTTTGATTTGATGTGTACCCTTGCGCCCCTGCTCGCTGATCTGCTTGTCCTTCCTTCCCCACTCATGGGCCTTGTTCTTTTGTGCCCGAGGGAAGTGTGCAGGTGCCGCAGTTGTGCGCCCGCACCGTTGCTGCCTCCTGCCTGCACTGATGCACCATATGGACCACATGTTCTGTGGCCTAGCACCACCTTATGGACCACACGTTCTGTGGCCTGGCATCTCTGCTGGGACCGACCATTGTTGCCAGCGGTGTCTGCCTTGCGGACCACTGTTTTAAAGTGGCACCCATGCCCAGCAGTGGACCACCGGAGTTGGCCCTGCTGGCCAAATCAATAATAAAAAGCGGACACGGTTTGTGCCCTTTCTTATTAAAATTAACATCAAGCAAGAAGATCAAGCCAACCAGAAACAGCGGCCCAGCAGAGCAGAGGAGAAGAAGATGTCATCATTTTATTATTTCAAAAATGTGATGACTGTGCATTTTTTTGTGCTTTTGGTGCATTTTTCTTTATTGGTGCATATGGGTACATATGGTATGGTGTATCGGTGCAGTGCATGGCAGTGGTATTTTTCCTCTTTTCAAACCATCTTTTTCTTCCCACAAAAGACAGGTCCTGGGTGACAGTTTGTAAATAATTAGTAGTGTTTTTGTAAATAATGCTCCCCACTGGCTAAATGTTTAGTTTCAGGACCATTCCGCAATTCGGTTAATTGTGGGTGTGAGTCGGTTAGATAGGTTGCAACGCAGCAGGCGGGACATATTTAGGGTCAAAACTGTCGCACTCAGGGTGAGGTTAAAAGTAGAGGGTAACCACACCTAACTGTCACATTAAGTTAAAAGATAGTTTCCTTGTGTTTTGGCTCGGGACGAGCCTGGAAAAAGGGAGGGTGCAGTGTTGCGGTTTTAGAACCCACACTTTTGTAAATAATAACTCTTGTAAATATGACAGTAAAAGTTAAAGGTTGCACCCTTAGTTAGTCCACAGCAACACGTAGGCCACCATAGGAACTCAGTTATTTCCTTATTATGTGTTTTAGTTAAGGCCGTGTTTCCAATAGTTGAAATTGCGTTGCATCAAGCAAATAAGGAGTAGGCCCTTTTGTTCATTTTGCGACGTCTCTCCCAATTCTGTTACGTGCCTTGGTTAGCATTCGCTCAGGCACCGCCATTGACCATGCGGTCGGCTCGAGGAGGAAGGGGGCGGAGCGCCAGGAACAAGGTGTGGCCACGTCAACTAGTCATCAAAGGCATGGCCGGTAAGGCCCCACCAGCCAACCAGTGCTGATGAAATATCACTGGCGGGCATGGCTTGATGAAGCGCGTAGTGATCTTGAAGCGCGATATATAAGCGCGAGCGCAAAGCCCTTTCACGGACTTGTTCAGCGGCGCTCTTGAAAACGGACTGCGCGGGGACGGCTGACTTGCAAGGACTTGTTGGAGGCGCGCCTATTGTGAGGACTGCTTTTGATACGGAGCGCACATTGGAAAAGGGGGGACTCACTCGCTGGCGCTGAATGAGAATTGGAGAGAGAGGGAGCGTTTTAGCACGACCGTCCATCTGTGACATACGCTAAAGGACACGAGCTTTACCTCGTTTACCTTAACCTTTACGGACACGAGCTTAATAAATAAATTTACCTTGTTCTTTCTTGGTTTTTCCCTAATCCGATTGCCTCCGTCTTTTCTTCCATTGAGTACCTGTGGCACGATTTCAGAACCGCTCAGAATCGGGTTAGTCATTGTTAACGGCCTGAGTCGCAGCTCGCTTCGCTCGGCCTGTCCATTAACGCCACGGCTCGTGCAGGGCTCATTTCCTCGCTTCCCGGAATGCGCTGGTAATTAGGTAATAGGAACAATTTGGCCTACCACCCTATTCAGCGCTGACCGGAAGTGACGTAATAGCTCCAGGACTCGGGACGGCCAGCATAAAGGACAAGGGGATTAATCCCCCCTTGATAAGGGGAGTGCCAACCCCCGAATCCGTAACAATATATATATATATATATTGGTTCCGTGGCCACAGGAGAAATTGTATAATATTTTTGCATCTATTGGTGAAAGCAGAAGTGTGTGTGTGTGTGTGTGTGTGTGTGTGTGTGTGTGTGTGTGTGTGTGTGTGTGTGTGTGTGTGTGTGTGTGTGTGTGTGTGCGTGCGTGCGTGCGTGCGTGCGTGCGTGCGTCTATCTGTGTTACAACCATGGTGGCTGCAAAATAATTGTATTAATAGGAAATGATAGGAACCCAACTCCTCTCATCCACGGATATTTCTCGTATTTGCTAAAGTTCCATGAGTCCGATTTACATTCATGAACACACTAATTGGGCCTACCCACCTTGTTTAAATCCTGAAAATATGAAAAATGTGAAAAAATTACACTTTTGTTTTTATCCTGAAAAATATGAAAAATGTGAAAAAAATCACACTTTTGTTTAAATCCTGAAAAATATGAAGAATGTGAATAAATCACACTTTTGTTTAAATCCTGAAAAATATGAAGAATGTGAAAAAATCACACTTTTGTTTAAATCCTGAAAAATATGAAAAATGTGAAGAAAGCACACTTTTGTTTAAATCCTGAAAAATATGAAAAATGTGAAGAAATCACACTTTTGTTTCAACCCTGAAAAATATGAAGAATGTGAAAAATCACACTTTTGTTTAAATCCTGAAAAATATGAAGAATGTGAATAAATCACACTTTTGTTTAAATCCTGAAAAATATGAAAAATGTGAAGAAAGCACACTTTTGTTTAAATCCTGAAAAATATGAAAAATGTGAAGAAATCACACTTTTGTTTCAATCCTGAAAAATATGAAGAATGTGAAAAAAATTACACTTTTGTTTAAATCCTGAAAAATATGAAGAATGTGAATAAATCACACTTTTGTTTAAATGCTGAAAAATGTGAAGAATGTGAAAAAATCACACTTTTGTTTAAATCCTGAAAAATATGAAAAATGTGAAGAAATCACACTTTTGTTTAAATCCTGAAAAATATGAAGAAATCACACTTTTGTTTAAATCCTGAAAGATATGAAAAATGTGAAGAAATCACACTTTTGTTTAAATCCTGAAAAATATGAAGAATGTGAAAAATCACACTTTTGTTTAAATCCTGAAAAATATGAAAAATGTGAAGAAATCACACTTTTGTTTAAATCCTGAAAAATATGAAGAAATCACACTTTTGTTTAAATCCAGAAAAATATGAAAAATGTGAAGAAATCACACTTTTGTTTAAATCCTGAAAAATATGAAGAATGTGAAAAAATCACACTTTTGTTTAAATCCTGAAAAATATGAAGAAATCACACTTTTGTTTCAATCCTGAAAAATATGAAAAAAACACACTTTTGTTTCAATCCTGAAAAATATGTTTAAAAAATATTTGAATTCCATATTTCATGCCAGTAACGGCAGGCTAATCATGCTAATTGAACCAAACTGAGTCAGTGTAAACAGACACAGCGCATTCACGAAAGGCCTCCTTAGCATTGATATTGAAGGAGCTGTGCTCCCACGTAATCGGAAGAATGGACGCGACAAAAAGCTGGAATTCGTCCGAGTTTCTTTATTGTCACAAAACAACTCAGGTACTCTGAAAAGCCCGTTTATCGGGCAGCAATATATATACACACATTATCCCGGAGCGTTTGCCCGGGAAAGGCGAGAGGGGGCGTGGCCGGGCGTCCTGGCCGCGGCCTGGCAAGTCGAGGGCGGGCATGCCCGGGCATGCCCGGGTGTTCCGGCCGAGGCCTGGCAAGTTGAGCGCGGGCCTGCCCGGGCGTCCTGGACGAGCCCGGTATGGTGATCGCTCCGCGTCCTTGGTAGGTGCAAGGCGATTGTGTAAACCCAGCGGTAGCCGCTACACACGTCCCCCCAGAATCGACTTGCACCGGCAGGGTCAATTTGAGGGGGGTCCTGATGACCCGGCCGAAGCGACCCCTGGCGGGTCGTTGGGGGGGGTCCGGTGTGGTGGTGGGCGGTCGAGTGGGGGGCACCGTGGATGGGGGGCGGCCTCGCCGTGGCGGAAGGGCCAACCGTGGCGGTTGGTCGATGTCCACGTGCGCCGGCTTGAGGCGGTCCACCGCAATCCGGTCCGGCCTGCCGCCGATGTCGATGACGAACGACTTGTCGTCCCGTCGCAGGACCCGGAAGGGCCCGTCGTACGGCGGCCGGAGTGGCCCCCGATGTGCGTCATGACGCACAAAAACGTACTCCGCTGTGCGAAGCGCTGGGGGGACGTAGGACTGGGGGTCACTGTGGTGGGATGTTGGCACGGGGGAAACCGTCGGGCGGCCTCCTGGAGGTCCGAGCGCTGGTGAGCTGCGGACCAGGGACTGGTAGCGTCGGGCACGAATTCGCCTGGGACGCATAGCACCTGGCCGTAGACAAGCTCGGCGGTGGATGCCCGGAGGTCCTCCTTAGGGGGCCGTGCGGAGGCCCAAAAGGACCCACGGCAGCCGGTCGGCCCAACCGCCGTCTTGAAGGCCGGCCATGAGCGCGGCCTTCATGGAGCGGTGGAATCGCTCGCACAACCCGTTGGCTTGGGGGTGGTAGGCCGTAGTACGGTGGAGCTTGACCCCCAGATTGCGGGCGACCGCGCCCCACAGCTCGGAGGTGAACTGCGGTCCGCGGTCCGACGAGATGTCCGCCGGTGCGCCGAAGCGGGCGACCCAGGTGGCGATGAAAGCCTGCGCCACGTCGGCGGTGGTGGTGGAGACGAGGGGTACGGCCTCCGGCCACCTGGTGGTCCTGTCCACCATGGTGAGCAGGTGTGTGAACCCCCGTGATGGGGGGAGAAGGCCCACCAGATCCACGTTGACGTGGTCGAAACGTCGTTCGGGCACGGTGAAAGGTGCCAGCGGGGCCTGGGTGTGGACCGAGGAGCTCACGGTCAAACGTGCTATATTTGAGCTCGTTCGGCCGGAGCTGCCGGCTGAAAAAAGCGAGTGGCTGCCAAACCCCGTTCACCCATTGCTCATGTACGGCGCCCACCGCGTAGTCGGAGCTGTGCTCCCACGTAATCGGAAGAATGGACGCGACAAAAAGCTGGAATTCGTCCGAGTTTCTTTATTGTCACAAAACAACTCGGGTACTCTGAAAAGCCCGTTTATCGGGCAGCAATATATATACACACATTATCCCGGAGCGTTTGCCCGGGAAAGGCGAGAGGGGGCGTGGCCGGGCGTCTTGGCCGCGGCCTGGCAAGTCGAGGGCGGGCATGCCCGGGCGTCCTGGACGAGCCCGGCATGGTGATCGCTCCGCGTCCTTGGGAGGTGCAAGGCGATTGTGTAAACCCAGCGGTAGCCGCTACAATATGTCATTTTGAAAGACGCAAATTGACACCAAGACTAAATCGTGACATTTAACAGCTAATGTCAAATGTTGATTATGTTAGCTTATTGTCCTATTAGCCGTTATATAACACCAGGTGGGTTGACTCAGGGTAGTATCCTCCCAAGGTTGGCAAAATGAGTACCAGCTTAATGGAAACGGGGCACAGCATCAGCGGCACAGCCGCGCTTCCAGAAAATGATGCCACTTGCTGCATACGACATAACTAATAAATTATGTCCTGGTGTACCGCTGACTTTAACATTAGCATGGCTGTGATTCCATGGGTGTGTCCTCCAGATGCATGCTCTCCAATCTTCAACAAGGACACCGCTCACCCCCAGCTTCGCCTGTCGGACGATCTGCGTGAGGTCATGTGCACCAAGCGGAAACATCCTTACCCTGAATCTCCACAACGATTCGACCATTGGGAACAGGTACATTTTTAATATCATATGACGTGTTTTCCCGTTCATACAGCAGTCAATTCCTCTTTAGTGCATTCATCCAGCTTCACTGTTCTTGAATTAATTGAATGATTTATAATTGATAGAGCAAAGAACACAAACCTTCAGCATTCAGTGTGAAAGGGTAACAGGTCGATAACACAAACCTCCAGCATTCAGTGTGAAAGGGTAACAGGTCGATAACACAAACCTCCAGCATTCAGTGTGAAAGGGTAACAGGTCGATAACACAAACCTCCAGCATTCAGTGTGAAAGGGTAACAGGTCGATAACACAAACCTCCAGCATTCAGTGTGAAAGGGTAACAGGTCGATAACACAAACCTCCAGCATTCATTGTGAAAGGGTAACAGGTCGATAACACAAACCTCCAGCATTCAGTGTGAAAGGGTAACAGGTCGATAACACAAACCTCCACCATACATTGTGAAATGGTAACAGGTCGATAACACAAACTTCCACCATTCAGTGTGAAAGGGTAACAGGTCAATAACACAAACCTCCACCATTCAGTGTGAAACGGTAACAGGTCAATAACACAAACCTCCACAATTCAGTGTGAAACGGTAACAGGTTGATAACACAAACCTCCAGCATTCATTGTGAAAGGGTAACAGGTCGAAAACACAAACTTCCACCATTCAGTGTGAAAGGGTAACAGGTCAATAACACAAACCTCCAGCATTCAGTGTGAAACAGTAACAGGTGGATAACAAAAACCTTCACCATTCAGTGTAAAACAATAACAGGTCGATAACAAAAACCTCCACCATTCAGTGTGAAACGGTATTCAGCATCTCCTCCTGTAGATTTTTGAAATAATAATTATGATGTCATAGGTGACATACTGACATATGATACGGGTGCCATCTTCTTGGAAAAACCAAAAAAAATTGCACCTCCATATCTCTGAAACCACTCCATGGAGAAAATTGAAACATGGCTCATTGTCAAGTACTCCCCATGGGGAACAACGTGTATTCATGATGATGTCATCAGTAGATGTATACGGTAGGTTCCAGGCCAGGCCATCCTCCCCACCCTCACCACATTCCCCACATCCCCTTTATCCCCAAACCGAAACTGCCTCAACCCAAAAAACAGGAAGTGACTCACCACAAACCAGAAGTGACCAATTAATTATTTATTTTCAGATTTCCACGATTTTCTTGATTTTCCCAATTTTCCAAATTTTCAGATTTCACAATTTTCAAAAAATAAAAAAAATTGATTTTCAAAATTTCTGATTTGTCAGATTTCATGATTTTCTCGAATATCCTAAAATTTCCAAAATTTTACTAAAATAATTATAAAACTAATAAATTGATTTTTAGTTTAACAGGATGAGAATTATAATACAAATGAATAACTTAAATGAAAAAATAGATATTATTAACATTGATAATGAAATAATTAATAAATTTAACATGGAATTTGATGTACTTCATGGAAAATTAGATAGGATAAAAGATTGAATTGTAACTTATAATGAAACATCAGGTGATATTAAAACAAATATTGCAAATATTGAACAAACATCACAGAATATTAATCAGGATAAAATGTTCTACATTGTAAGGACAGGATTATTGATACATGAATATAAATCAATTTTATCTAAACCATTATCACCAATGAATACACATAATCCAATCTTTAAAAAGAAAGTATCTATTTTATAAATGAGTTTTTAGATATTGTTAAAGAAATAATAAGGTTAAAATTATGGAATATACCCATTTTATATGAAATTAAACCTATTGCTAATATGACTTGTACATTTTGTAAAAATCAAAACTTATCTGATTTTTAAATAACGAACACAAATATTAAAACATGTTTGTGGTGTAATAATCAACAATTAAGTTTTAACACGAATATGACTTATAATGATTATAAGAGAGTAAATATAATAGGGAAATATATTTACAATAGAGTTTCTCGTTTTCAAAAATGTATGACTCAATATCAAAGTAAACAATATTGTAAAATACCAGAAAAGGTTTATAACGATCTGAATGAAAAGTTCAAAGCATATCGACTTTTGATCAACCATGAAGACGAGGTTATAAAATATTCCAATATCACGAAAACTCATATCACCATGTTTCTGAAAGAATTAAAATGTACTAAACATTATGGTAATATTAATCTAATATATGTAACATTAACCCAGAAGAAATTGGATGATATTTCTCATTTAGAACAAGCGCTAATTTCTGATTTTAAAACATTATTAAAACTATACTATGAAAAACATGGTAAAGATAGGGCTGAAGCATTAGATATAAAAAAATTTCTGGATATACAATATTTATTATTTCAGTTATTGTATAAACATAATCATAAATGTAATCTTGAAGATTTTACTGGTTTAAAAACAATTGAGCGTAAACAATTTCATGATAAGATTTGTCATAACTTATTTAACATATTGGGGTGGACATTTACACCAACATTTTAATTTTATTCATTTTATGTTGTGAGAAAAACATTGATTTTTAGTTTAAAGAACTTTCTCTTATATAAAATGAACAATATGAGGACATATAAAAAGCGGGTCACAACATATTGTAATGTTTGTGATCACGATTATAAAAACAATTATAAACAACACCTTCAATCCAACAAACACAAAGCCAAACTTTCACAGATGATGGCTCCACTTGAACAAGAAAAACCAAAAGCATGGTATTGTGATGTTTGTAAACGTGATTATAAAAGTGAACGTAAAAGACATCTTAAATCCCAAAAACACACACTCAAACTTTTACATATGGTAGCTCCACCCGAACGAGAAACAAAATATTGTCGCGTTTGTGATAAGACGGTCTTAAAGAGGAGCTTTCCCACTCATCTTAAATCACAAAAACACATAAAGTTGTTGGGGTACACGATTAAGGACTGTGATGGGGCATTTAATGGACATATTAAAATAAGGATTTTTAATTTACCACCCCCAGAACCAAAATCAATAGCTGAGGCGGTTGAAACAGTCAAACCCGCCATTGAAAGCTATGTAAAGAATGTTTTGGATGAGATTAAACCCCTTAAATTTTATATGGGAGTAAAAATGGAATTGAAAAAACTAAATACTGAAATAGGGGATCTTATTATAAAACGTTATATGAGAACAACACCTTACTTTATCGCATCACTCCAGGGATTCTTATTAACGGACGTTTATGATAAACTTATAGAACAAGAAGAACAGGTGGATCATTCGCTTGTGGGTAGTGGATTTACTATTACTAGAATACTTTTCATCGATATACATGTTCTAAAATCAAACCCCTAGAAGCTTCTTCTTATATTGAATTGCCGAAAAATATAATGCTTAAAAAGGCAATTATTAATATTCAAAATAAAGATCATAAATGTTTTCTATGGTCTATTCTTGCACGGCTACATCCCACTGAACATCATGTTCAAAGGGTATCACATTATGAGAAATATGAAAATGAGTTAAATGTTGCTGGTTTACCATTTCCAATGTCCATGAAAGATATTCCTAAATTTGAGAAAATGAATAATCTATCTATTAATATTTATGGTCTAACGGATAAAAACAAAGTTCAGGTTTTACAAACTTCTGATAATGATAAAAATGATGAAACTCATATTGACCTTCTATATTATAATTTGGAAGAAAATTCACATTATGCTTACATCAAAAATTTATCAAGATTAGTTTCTTCACAAATAAACAAACACGAAGCAAAAAAATACAAATGTAAGCGATGTCTCAACTTCTGTAATAGTCAAGAAAGATTAGACAAACACTTACAATACTGTGTCATACATAAAGCCACCGTAATTAATATGCCGGCAGAAGGTTAAAACATATCATTCAAAGATTTCGATAAAACTATGAAACACCCATTCGTGATATATGCTGACTTTGAATGTATTCTTGAAAAGATAAACGACACTTCTTCAAAACCAAACGAAACATCCACGAATAAGTATCAAAAACATACTCCTTGTGGGTTTTGTTGTTATATTAAATCATCCGTTGGTGACAAATACACAAACAAGAACTTTATAGAGGAGAAGATGTGGCTTCTGAGTTTATAAAACGATTAGAAGAGGACTGTGTACGCTTAAGAAAGATAATGAGATTAACCAATAAACCGATGAACCCCCTAACAAAAGAAGAAGAAACAGAATTTAAGCAGCCAAATAGTATCTGTCATATCTGTGGGAAAAAAAATTGATGGGATGGAAAATCCTGGGGGGCCAAAGGTTAGAGACTATTGTCATCTCACTGGGCAATATAGGGGTCCGGCCCATAATGAATGTAATCTTAATTATAAAACCCCCAATTTCATTCCGGTCTTTCTTCACAACAACGCCCATTATGATACGCATCTATTTATTAAGGAGCTTTCAAAAACATATGGGAACATTTCAGCAATTCCTACCACAGATCAGGACTACATCTCTTTCACAAAAACAATACGTACAAAAATAGGATTTAACAAAGAAAAAGGTAAAGATATACAGTCACGTGAAAAAGTAAGTACACCCCATGTAAAGTTTTGACTTTTTCAACATATTTCAACATACAGCTATTTGATCTTCATTCCAACAATATTGATAGATAAAGGTGATATCATATAACAAATATCATGAAACATTAACATTTTGTAGTCCAGAGCCTGGTGTTGGGCTAGCGGCTAGGGTGCCGGCTTAGGATCCCAGGATCCTGGGTTCGAATCCCGGTCGATCGCTGAATTAACGCCAGGGGGTTGACTCAGCCTGTCATCCTTCCGAGGTCGGCTAATTGAGTACCAGTTCACTGGTAATTCCCTGCTTGTCGTAAAAGGCGACAAAAAGGGTTGGCGGCAGGAAGGGCATCCGGCCGTAAAACATTGCTTCAAAAAGGGGACAAAAAACAACAACAACCACGGTCCCCGAAAAAGGCCAACCCCCGCTTTGCGGGGAAAAATGGCCTCTAAATGTGGTTATTTATTTTTTATAGTCCATTGTATAATTTAAATAAACATAAATGCAAATTTCGCATGTGGAAAAAGTAAGTACACCCCTACATTTATCACTACTTCAAAGACCTAAAATTAGAATCAGGTGCACCAGCTCAGGTGCAAATGATTTGAACATCGTTAGAGAGGATCTTGGAGGAACCTGTCTTATTTAAACCTCAGACATTTAGTTTGGTTTGCTCTTTGTTGTTGAAGTGTGCGGCGTCACAATTCCTAGATCAAAAGAGCTCTCTGAGGCCTTCAGAAAGAAGGTTATAGATGCCTACGAGTCTGGGAAGGGATTTAAAAAGATCTCCAAACAATTTGAAATCAATCATTCGACTGTCCGGAAGATCATCTACAAGTGGAGAAGATTCCAAACAACTGCCAACTTGTTCAGGCCAGGCCGCCCCAGCAAGTTCAGCCTGAGAGCAGACCGCAAGATGCTGAAAGAAGTCTCTAAGAACCCCAGAATGTCATCACGGGACCTACAGGTAGCTCTTGCCACTGTTGATGTCTAAGTGCACGAGTCTACCATTAGAAAGAGGCTGCACAAATTTGATCTACATGGGAGGTGTGCCAGGAGGAAACCTTTGCTGTCCAGAAAGAACATCAGGGCAAGACTAAAGTTTGCCAATGAACACCTAGGCTAAGACCAGCACTTCTGGAACAATGTGCTCTGGACAGATGAGTCAAAGGTAGAGCTATTTGGCCACAGTACCAGAAGATATGTTTGGCGAAAACCAAAGACAGCATTTGACCACAAGAACCTGATACCAACTGTAAAGCATGGTGGTGGAAATATTATGGTTTGGGGCAGCTTTGCTGCATCAGGGCCTGGGCAGCTCACCATCATAGAATCCACTATGAATTCTTCATTGTACCAGAGGGTGCTTGAGGATAATGTGAGGCCATCTGTCGGAAAGGTGAAGCTCAACCGAAGGTGGACCTTGCAACATGACAATGACCCTAAACATACCAGTAAATCCACCAAGGAATGGCTGAAAAGAAAGAAATGGAGGGTTCTGGAATGGCCAAGTCAAAGCCTGGATCTAAATCCCATCGAGATGTTGTGGGGGATTTGAAACGAGCTGTGCATGCAAGAAACTCCTCGAACATTGCACAGCTGAAAGAATTCTGCATGGAGGAGTGGGCAAAAATTTCTCCCAGTCGATGTCAGAGACTGGTAGACAGTTATAAGAAACGCCTACTTGAGGTTCTTTCTGCCAAAGGGGGCAATACCACCTATTAGAAGGGTGTACTTACTTTTTCCACAGAAGGAAATGGCATCTCTGTTAATTTTTTGTTGAATAAATTATTGCAAAGTCAATTTGTCATTGTTTTTTGTTCAATTAGATCACCTATATCTATAGATACTGTTTAAATGAAGATCAAATAGCTGTATGTTGAAATATGTTGAAAAAGTCAAAACTTTACATGGGGTGTACTTACTTTTTCACATGACTGTATATACCTTTTCTCTAACAAGATAAAACGTTGCTGGTTCTTCTGTTGGGGTGAGGCCCGCTTTGGTTTTTGAATCCGCCGAATATTCATTGTTTTGAAGAGCTTGCACAACATAATCAGGGGGGTGATTTCTCTCCTCAAGTTGTTGGAATGAGTCTTCATTATCAGATTTTAATACTCCTAAATCTCCAAGCTCTTGCTCTGTCATTTGACTCAAATCTTTTATCATTTGAAGTTTTTTAGGAGTATATTCTATCGCAGGAAGTTGAAATGAAACCCCCTTTTGTTCGGTAGATTGTAAAAGAGGTTAAAAAAACTTCTCTTGTTTTCTTTCAAATACGTCTTCACCTAATAGCTTTTGCTCCGTTTCTTCCTTATTCCCTCCTGCTGTTTAACAACTTTTGAAAGTAACTGTTGATGTTCCTTAAATTTTCTTGCTCGTTCTTCAGCATTCATTTTATTTATGCAAATAAATTATTAGTTATTATATCATCTTCTTTAACAACATCTTTAATATTTAACAATAACTAACATCATCTGATGATATATTATATCATCAATATTTATATTTTTCAGTCGTATGTTTCATATGGTCCTCAAATTCTTTTTTACTACATAATGTAGAACAATTATCCCTCCAAAAATTGGTTATATCCAATGCATTTAGTTTGAATAAAATAAAAGTATTGGCATTGTTTCTTATTGAGCGACGAGGGAGTTGAAAGTATGATTGACTAAGATAAATACAATTACAAAAAGAATGTCTCCCCCTTGTATAGTAGCTGTCCATAACCATTTGATTTTTCTCATTAACACAATCATCAAAGATAACGAGGTTCTTTTTTGTTTCATCTAACTCTTGAGGTGAAGGTATATCATTCGTATTATCAGTGAGAATACAAGTTATGGTTGTAGGTGATGTGGGTTTTGATTTCTTTTTCCATTTTTGTGGAGTATGACAAAATAGTTGTATTCCATCTTCAATGTTGAGCTCATTTAGTTCGTGTTGAAGCTTAAATAACCTGATTATATCTTCTTTTTAAAGGCCGGCATTAAAACCTTGTGATAGTAGTTGGTACTCTGGCTGAAAACTAGACTTTGTGAAAATTATTAAATATTCATAATCTAAAATTTTTGGTGTAAGGAGCATCTTTAAAAGCAAACAGGTTTTTCCACATCCACGTGAACTGACTATTAGACATCTTAACGAATTTGGGAGGTGTTTATGATTATTAAATTTTGTCTTACTTTTCCAAACAGGTAGAAAATCATCCATTTTATATAAGGCTGAAAATATATAGCGGGTAATCATTCATCCTGCGTGTTGTTATCCCTATTTGTATTATAATTGTGGATACATACTAGAAGCGATTCAACCAACTGCCTAATTGTGTTAAATATATCTTGAAATATTTTGAAAATGGGTTCGTCCATTTTATATGGCCCAACAAAAAAGTTTTTCTCAAATATTTTAAAAGACGTATAACATAAATGTTATATTTCTATAATTTTAACCGCAACTTACCCACAGCCTATCATGTAAATTTTAATTACATATTTTCATATTATTTACCAATGTTGTGTCGTTAGTACTATCATCGTTAAACATACACGCCGCTGCTGCTCCCGTAATTTTATTTTGAGATGCAAAATTGTTAATATTAATCATTAACCTGTTTGTTTTCCTAAATAGCTCTTGAACAACTACAATATTTACCTTCAATTGAATGGATGGACCCGCGCCACCGATAAAAAATATTTGATATCTCAATAGCGCAGATAACTTTACAGTTCACACCCATCAATTCCTCCGGCTTGATGCGATGATCTTCGATGCATGGTCCTTCAGTGATTTTGTTATCGTAAAACGAAGTTAGAATTTCAGGATGTTTATCCGCCTCCCTGTACTTTTCATATTTGTTTAAAAGTACATTGTTGGTGGGCAACCTTCAATAGCAATTCCTCCATCACGTTTTCACCAAAATATATCAAGTCCGCTAACATGGGCTCTAAACTTGTTCTGCTCCTTTTTCATCTTTTCAATAACATCAGATTTCATCAAATGTGTTTTAATTCCGTCAATAATTTCTTCAAACATTTCTATTGTTTTTGTTTCTGCCGTCGTTAGGGGGAAGCGCAAATTATATATAACAAGCATTCTGAGTATTGCGCTGCAATACATGTCCCCGACCGGCAGTCTGTCGTCCGGAAAGCTGTTAGGGAAATTAGCAAGGGTTATTCACCCACAGGTTCTGAATCGTTCCCAATCGCTAATTACCTCAGGACGGGCTCACCTGTGATTCACACTCGGGACTTAGATTTATACACCTTGCAGACAGGTCAGCAGAAGCACGACAAAATAAGTTGTTGATAAAGAACCTTTCGAGTCGCTAAATATCAGTAATTTATTATATTTTCCGGTTCACGATCAATGATCGATGTGCATATAAATGTTGCTTGGCTTGGCTCTGCCCCTCCCTGAAAGCGCGCGCTGTCGCGCTGTTGACGTTCGCGAGACGAGGCTGAGGGCGCGCGGTGCGGCTTGAGGAGAACTCTAGAATAAACAAGAGATATCCATTTTTAAAATATTTTCGTTTAATTAACGATATCTGCCAAACCACGTGCCCTATCGCAAATTCCAAAAGGATGTTTTAGTAGACTGACTTTGTGAACAGATGTGTGAAGTTTCCCCTCGATTGGATCAAAAATGAGGGAGGATCTTGGTTTTAAAGGTTTATGCTTAAAAACGTCATAACTCTGAAACCATGTGATGCATGACGTCATGCTCGCTGACGTTTTTGTTCGTCATGGGTATGCGATTCTGCCTGCAAAGTTTGGCCTCGATCTGTTCAGCCGTTGCAGAGAAAAAGGGGTTTTCGTGTTTTCACGAAAAGCAATATGGCGGCCGAACCACGTGACCTGTGACGTCATAATTACCATTAAAATATTCTACAGATCGAGTCCCCCTTACGGTGAAAATTTGATCTCAATTGGTCCTATTATTGCAGAGAAAATCTTTTTTAAAGGAAATTAAAACTTAAAATTGCACTGAGTTAAGGATCATCAGAATTATCAGAATTACCAAAGTTCAAAGTGCCATAACTTTGTTTAAAATGATCGAAACGTCGTGAAGTTCGAACTTGACCTGTAACTTATCATGAGGAAACCATTTGTCAAGTTGAAATCATTAGCATTAAGCGTTTAGAAAAAAAGGCCGGAAAACTGTTCTTTGCGTGACGGACTGACAGACTGACTGACGGACTAACGGACGGACGGACGGACGGACGGATGGACGGACAGACGGACAGACGGACAGACGGACAGACGGACTGACGGACTGACGGACGGCGTGCAAACCTATAGTCCCCTCCGGTGTACACCGGTAGGGGACTAACAAGCGGCAGTGAATATGATTAAACTCTGTGCTCTTTAACATTATTTTCATTCACTTTATTACCCCACAAAAACAACGTTGGTGTTTCGATAAACAGTTTTCTAATACCGCTTTGTGGGTGAGTATGATCATAATTATATTTAATCATAATATGGTAATAGTTAATTCCGTTGTTGTTGTAATATTTTGGTTCTTCAAAGATAATATTTTTAATATCAAAATTCAGATAAGTCAACGCCATATGTATTTTATATAGGTAAAGTATTTCTTTAAACTAAAAATCAATTTATTAGTTTTATAATTATTTTTGTGAAAATCGGGAATTTTGGGAAATTCGAGAAAATCGTGAAATCTGAAAATTATAATAATGAATTGGTCACTTCCGGTTTGTGGTGAGTCACTTCCTGTTTTTTGGGTTGAGGCAGTTTCGGTTTGGGGGTAGGGGGAATGTGGTGAGGGTGGGGAGGGTGGGGAGGATGGCCTGGTCTGGAACCCCTATTTGACAAATCATGAAAATAACAAAATCATGAAAAATGGAAATTTGGAAATTTGGGAGAAAATCGATAAAATCAATAAAATGATGAATTAATTCGAACACTTTCGGTTTTGGGGCAAAGAGGATGTGGGGAATGTGGTCTGGGTGTGGCCTGGTCTGGAACCTACCGTATACATCTACTGTCATCCTTGCCTTCATTATGATGTCATAATTTGACAAGTAGAACACTCGTCCCATTCAGTTTGAAATTTCTTCAGCATGATCCACACAAAAATTGTATCGGAGAATTAATTTGATGACGTTATCAGTCACGTGGTTCAGCAGCCGCAAGAGAAGGATAAATAGGGTGAATGATCTGCACACATGACACACACACAGCCAAGACACAGCAAGAAGAGGAAGGTGGAAACAGATAAGACAGCGTTCCACTCCCGATGAATTGTGCTAACCGGTTTGGTCTTCACTCAGAGTATTTCGATGTTTAATAAGCTACCTGCAGCTTAGGCAGTAGAGTGGGAATGAAATAGAAAAAGAACAAATGAACCAACAACTAACAAACAAAACATAAAGAGGTGAGGAAGTTCCCCCCACCATTAGTGAGGTGAGGAAGTTCCCCCCATAAAGAGGTTCCCCCCACCCTCCCCCTCCCACGCCTCCTGCCCCCAAGCCCTCTCCCTCCCACACTTCTCCCTGCTCTCAAATGTTGTGGTTGTGTGCTTCCCCTTCTCTCCCCATCTTGTCTTCCGCTCCCTCTTTTTGTGTTTTGTTTGTCTGGTTGATTTGTTTGTGAAATAAATGTTAGCTCTTTCACGAGCCTCGATTCAGTATACAACAACAACAACAACAACAAAAAAAAAACAAAAACAAACAAACAAGTGTGGGCGAGTGTAATCACAATAACCTAGAAAAGGGGATTATTTGGAAAGGGTTAATTTCGGGGTAGAAGCGATCGTGAGTGTGGATGGGGAGTCATGGGTAACAGCTGTCTTGAAGACCTGGAGAGAAGAATGAGAGTGAAGACTGGGGAAGTTGGTTCCACAGGTGAAGGAAAAGAGGAACAAATGAGTGAAGAGGAGCGGTGAGCCTGGATTTTGGGAGTTTAACAAGAATAGGGTTACTGGAAGAACGTGTGCACCCTGCAGACACCCGGGAGGGACCAAGAGAGGACAGAGGGTGCAAGACCGAAAATGAGTCGGTAGAATACAGAGAGACCACCAACCTGTCCGTGATGTGAAAGTAAGAGGCCGAGACACTCGGCTTCGTCACGGGAGATCCCAAGGATTTCGCCGGAAATCCCAACGAAGATCCCAACAAAACTTTTCTTTTGTTTTATTTCTCTTTTTTCCTCATTTGATCTGAATAAGTAAACTTGGTAGAGTGTGAATGTACAATGAGTCTGATGGACTGAGTGGCCCTTTCTCCGCTTGTTGTATGTGCTTGACTTAAAGACCAAGTCATGCGTGCTGCGAGTAGGTCATCATCATAGTTGGTGTACCACCTGGTAATGATCTTTTTCAGGTGCTGTGCAAAGAAGAGTACCACACTGGGCGGCACTACTGGGAAGTTTGGGTAACTGGATCCCAGTACTGGAGGATCGGGGTTACTGGGATAGGCCTTGCCCGTCATGGTCTTTCACCTCAGGTGGCACTAGGCCGGAACGCGGGTTCCTGGTGCTTGAGGCGTTCTCGGGAACGCCTCAGCATTTGGCACAACGGTAAGTCATACACGAGTACCCTGACAATGCACCACGTTTATGACACTGCGTACCATTTCCTTAAAAGTGACTTACAAACTTTCTTTCACTACCTAGGTGTATCCGTCCCCATTTCTTCTCTCTCTGGGCCTCTGGAGCGCATTGGCATCTGGCTCGATCTTGACGAACCCGAGCTCACCTTCTGGGACGCGCGCCTCCACGTGCCACTGTACTCCTTCCGACCACTGAAGCCCGGCCATATTCCTCAGGCAGATTCAAGACTCCAGAAATTGGCGGATAGAAACGCCGCCATTAGACGTCTTAGTTCGATGGATAGTCTACAGGGTATCGACGCGTCCTCTACCGGGTCCCAAGTTGATAGCACACCTGCCGAGGATAAGAAAGAAAATTCCAAAGCTGCAGGTAGATTCGTGGGTCAGACTTTGTCAGAATTTTTGCCACTAGCACCTGCCGTACGAATGTCGTGCTATTACGCCACCACTCGCCTGATGATCGCGCGGCTCCCAGAGCCAGGACTTGGGAACACGAGTGAGCAGGCAGACGCTGAGGGAATTTTATAACCTGATCCTTTGAGGGATCCACATCCCACCTTCCCTTTCCCAATGAACATCTGAAATCAAGGCCTTGCGTCATTATGAGTGACTTTGTACGAGTATCCGTTAGATACTTCAAATTGATATCAAGTACTCGTCGTACGCGTTGCATGCAAACTTACATTTTAATCGTGCTGTGACTACTCTAATTTACTTCAAACACAATTTCAGAGGCCAAACATTTCTGACATTTATAACTCAGAGGCCAGAACCTCGTGGAACCAAAGTAAAGATTTGTTCACCTCAAATCGAACAGATTCATTGGAAGAGCTTTTAGCTTTTTCTGCCTGAAAACCTCCTTTTGTTTTCACATTGAACACAATCTAAAGTTTAAAGAGGTTTAACGAATCGAAGGGCAAATATTTATGATGAATCCAAAAATTATTGATCCCCTTCGCATTTTCAGCAGGTGGGTGGTGTATTGGTAAAGGCTTGTTTTGTTGCCCTCCCTGGTGTGGATTTGATGCTCATGGATGTTCAGGGTGAAAGTTTCTTCCCACAGAAATGAAATGCAATCTTGTCCAGGATTGGTTCGTTGCCATAGAAATGTTGAAGATCTTTTGTGAGCACCTCTATGCTCTGTCAAGAGTAAAGGCCTCAACATCCCAACTCCCCAGGCCTCCTCCAACTAGTGTGCTACACACATCCCTCCTTTTACTCAAATCCCCTTCCAACCTCTTTCCACTCTCTCATATCCTTCCCACTTATTTTCCTTTTCTTAATTAATTTTATTCCTCCTCCTATGCTCACCATGTTTACCGAACCACTCACCTGCCCCCATGACTGAGTATATAATAAATATATGTGGCCACTTAATTTTATTTGTCATTTACTAACAGTCAAATGAAGGAGTAGGAGGTACAACTGGGAGTTGAGGATGCATGGAGCGACTATGGTGAAGCAGCTCGGGAATGAAGCTGTTTAAATGGATCAGTATTGTACACCTGTGGTACAATTCTTCAACTGTGATTCACCTGTGATCCTTCACCTTCACCTTCACCAATTCTTCAGCCTTCACCTGTGAAACGATGTTGGTCTGTAGTTTTGGGTCAAAGTAGATATTTCATCTCTGCAATGGTCAACAAAGGTTATCATGCACATTTCTATATTATAAGTGGAGCTGTGTGTGTGTGTGTGTGTGTGTGTGTGTGTGTGTGTGTGTGTGTGTGTGTGTGTGTGTGTGTGTGTCTGTCCGTGCGAGTTCCATCTATTGGTTGGACAGTTCACCTGACTCCGCCCACAATTTCTATACTATAAGAGGAGCCGTGCGTGCGACTTCCACCTATTGGTTGAACAGTTCACCTGACTCCATCCACAATTTCTATACGACCGCCAATTGAGGAACCCTTTAGAACCCTTTAGAATTACACTTTATAACATGTTCTCTCAAGCAGTGTTTTACTACGGAGTGTGGAGGTCACACAGGTACTTGCTATAATTTCCGACAACTTTCTCTTAAAATTCTGAGTTGAGCAGGTGATTGTGACGTGTTTTTGTGAAGTCGGTGATGGCGTGATAGGGAAGCGGAAAGCGTTACATTAACCAAGGGAAACGTAACCGGGGAAGCAAGCTCCTGTCCACTTGGGGGGAAACCAAGGATAGGCTCTGGAGCCGCATACAGAATAGGTGCTGTTGGTGGGCACTTGAGGAAGATCCCCACCTGGTCCTTCCCTGCCTTCCTCTCGTTTAGCAACATCTATGTAAGTCCCACAAGTCGATTTTCCCGCATAGAAATCGCTCTTATTTGCCCTTTGTAGACAGAACATCCTACCGGGGGGTCCTTAATGACAAAGTGAGGTGGGTCGTTACAGTAATCATAACTAGGCACGTACAGTGCATTCAGAAAGTATTCAGACCCCTTCACCTTTTTCACATTTTGTTATGTTGCAGCCTTATGGTGAAATCGTTTAAATTCTTTTTTTTCCCCATCAATCTACACTCAATACCCCAAAATGACAAAGAGAAAACAGGATTTTAGAAAGTTTTGCAAATTTATTAAAAAGAAAAAACTGAAATATCACATTGACATAAGTATTCATACCCTTTGCTATGACACCTGAAATTTAGCTCAGATGCCTCCTATTTCTCTTGATCATCTTTGAGATGTTTCTACACCTTGATTGGAGTCCACCTGTGGTAAATTCAATTGATTGGACATGATTTGGAAAGGTACACACCTGTCTATATGAGGTGTCACAGCTGACTGCATATCAGAGCAAAAACCAAGCCATGAGGTCGAAGGAACTGTCTGCAGAGCTCAGAGACAGGATTGTGTCGAGGTACAGATCTGGGGAAGCCTACAAAAAAATCTCTGCTGGATTGAAGGTTCCCAAGAGCACAGTGGCCTCCATAATTCTTAAATGGAAGAAGTTTGGAAGAACCAGGACTCTTCCTAGAGCTGGTCCCGGCCAAACTAAGCAATCGGGGGAGAAGGGCCTTGGTAAGAGAAGTGACCAAGAACCCGATGGTCACTCTGGCGGAGCTCCAGAGATCCTGTGTGGAGATGGGAGAAACTTCCAGAAGGACAACCATCACTGCAACACTCCACCGATCTGGGCTTCATGGCAGAGTGGCCAGACGGAAGCCTCTCCTCGGTGAAAGACACATGAAAGCGCACAGAATCTTGTTTCTCACAGTCTGAGAGTCCTTTAGGTGCTTTTTTGCAAACTCCAAGCGGGCTTGGAGACGGCGTGAAGCTGGAAGGTGTGAAAACATTTTGCTACCTCGGAGACATGCTGAATGGAGAAGGTGGATCAGACTCGGCAACGGTTGCTCGAGTGAGATGTGCATGGACGAAATTTCGGGAACTGAGTGGCGTGCTGATGATGAGGGGAGTGTCGTTGAAGCTGAAGGGAAAGGTGTATGCTGCATGTGTGAGAAGTGTTATGATTTATGGGAGCGAGACATGGGTCATGAATGTAGAGCAGCAACCAAGGCTGGAAAGGGTGGAAATGCGAATGGTTCGGTGGATGTGTGGAGTATCGTTGAGAGAGAGAAAGACAAATGATGAATTGCGAAAGATGATGGGAATAGAGCCTGTGATTGATGCTGTGAAGAGGAACAGGTTGAGATGGTTTGGTCATGTGTTGAGGAAGGATGAAAGTGACTGGTTGAGAAGAGTGATGGAAATGAATGGCGAATGAAGTAGAGGACGGGGAAGACCGAGAAAGACTTGGCTAAAGATGGTGGAAGAAGAAATGCGGGCAAGGGGGTTAACAAGGAGAGATGCAGAAAATAGGGCAAAATGGAGAAGATTGTCATGGGGCCCGCAAGGCTAACCCCCGCTCTAGCAGGGAGAATGGCCATAAAATGCATGTTGTTGGTGTTGTTGTTGTTGTTGTATATAATACAAGTTTGAGAAAGGTTCCAAGGTGCGGAAAACCTCTAAACTTGTTATCATGAAGGTTGTCAAGGTCAAACCAGCTCTGCATATCTATGCACACCTGCCGAGCGATAACCGAGTTTCAAAGCAGTTTTTGTCTTACAAAAGCCCAATTCTATGTTCCTCTCCATATTTTAACTACACATAGTCAATATGATTTCACCTATGTAACAAATCTCTTTACTCGTTAGTAATATGAATAAATATATATGTAGTTATAAGCTTACATTACAAAGTGTTAACATCTGTAATTGATAAAACACCCTTTCTCCATATAGAGGAAAGATTTGAAAAGTTAGCAACTGGGGCTGGAGAAATACCTTTCTCTAGGGAAATAAATCGCACACTCTCTTGTTGGGTTTACGAACTCTGGTTAATGCTCTATGAATTTGATACAACATATGTTAATGTGCTGAGACAAGATGGTAACTGTATTAAGACACAACAATATATAATTGCATCTCTATAAGGTTGAAAAGTATTGAAAACTAACTTTCTGTGAACAACTCCCCCAAACTGACAGAGCAAATTGACGATCCAGGTGGATCTCATCAGAGCACGGTTGCTTTCTCTAAAGGCCATACAATTTGTTTGTACTGAAGGATAAGACATGGCACCTATCTCACACCCATATATAAGACCAATCAGACCAATTGACACCAAGGACTAGGGGAAAAAGATAACAAACTGTCTCATTTGCCTTTCGTGCAAAGGTGTTAAAGAAACGACCTGCCTTACCAAAGGTGACGCCAGACACCACAAAATGCTGCTACCTTAACTTATAGTTTGCTAAACTTTCTGAACTTTGTTATCTTTCTTTCTCATCCACCGATCTTTGCCCCACCCCATTCCTTACTCCTCCCATCAGCCCCGATCTCACTTTATTTCTTCCCAGTTGGCATAAAGAATCTGCCCTGGACCAGAGGATGAGGATTTCACTTGGTGATTTTGCTTCAGGATTTTGATTTAGGATTTGATTAAGATTTTGAATTGGGATTTTGCTAAGTGGGTTTTTGTGTTTCTTTTACGTATATCTTCCTTGTAACCTAAGTGAGGTCCTCCACGGGCATTAAAAATCTGTCAATCATCTTCTGACAGTACTGTTCTAAGGACGTGGAGATACTGACGGTGTCTTTCCGACCGTACTACCTGCCACGGGAATTTGGTCAATGCACTATTATTCTGGTGTACGCACCGGGCCGGACTTTAAATGTGCATCGGAACAAATCACAGAGAGTTACAATGGAGCGACCGCCCATTCAGTGGATCAATCGATCCTGATTCTTGGGGATTTAAATCGATGTGAACTCGATCAGGAACTCCCTCAGCTCGATCAGTATGTGGATGTTGCTACCCGTGGTAACAGGACGTTGGACAAATGTTATGGTAACATTGAACATGTTTATGTGGCGAAATGCGCTCCTGCGGTCGGACGATCAGACCATAATGTGGTCCATCTCTTGCCTTTGTACAGACCAAAAGGTGGTTCATCTCTTATCTACGTACAGACCAAAGGTGAAAAGAACGCCGGTTCCTTGCAACACGGTTAAAAGAAGAAAGGCGGAGGACAACGAACGTTTGAAGGGCTGTTTCCTATGCACAGACTGGGGTGTATTTTTCGACTCTTGTGACGACCCTGATTAACTTACTGAGACTATCACAGAAGTTCTGTGAGGAGCTCCTGACCACAGAGAGAACCATTCGCATGTTTCCCAATAACAAACCTTGGGTTACCTCTGAAGTGAAGGTGTGTTTGATGAAGAAGAAGCGTGCATTCCTGAAGAAGAATGACTCTGCCCTCAGGGAGGCGAAGAAAGAACTGTGCTCTGTCACTGGCAAGTGTAAACGGTCGTACAAGGATAAGATTGAAGAATAACTACACGATGATGATGCTCGGAACGCTTGGAGGGGACTCAGGCATATGATGGGAATGAATGAGGCTCAAGGATGGTACATTGCCCACTAATGTTCCAGATTCCAAATTTGTGGATGAATTGAGTGACTTTTACGTGAGATTTGATGTTCCAGGAAACCAAGTAAAATGTGAAGCTCTCTGGGAGGATCTAGATCAGTGGTTCTCAAACTTTTTTGGACTACCGCCCCCTTCTGCCCTCTTGGACCGGCCCAATTCCCACCTTGTCCTATCGTTCGTGGTCGGACACCCAGAATTTATGTAGATAGGAAGCAAATATAACAGAAGCCAAATATTTTCTGAATAATATTTTACTTTATTTTACTTTACTTTTTATTTTATTTTGCACGACCTGCAATGTTTCAGCAGAACAGGTCCAGGTGAGGCAAACTGGGAATCTGTTATCACAGGCCCAAATACCGTTAGTGTGAAGGGTGGGCCTGGTGACTCGCTGCGAGATTATGAACATCTGGCTCCATCTCAGTGAGGTAGAGACGCAGATCGCCCCTCTTGGTAATGTCAAGGCGGTTTCGATACTTGGTCAGCAGCACCATCACGGCGCTGAACTCTCTCTCAACGAGGTATGATGTGGGGAACGCCATCAGCAGCAGTTCTGCCTCTGTCCACATTGCGGGGTATTCGCCCCGCTCCAGAATCCAGAATTTGCCGTCTTCATGCTGCGAGAATCTTGCCTTCGCCTCATCATCATTGTGGAGGTTGATAATTTCGTCCTGTAATTCGTGCTTCACATCTTGAATGTCACATTTGAATGGGTTTATCACCCATGCTGGCACCGACAGTTCTAGCATGTCTCTGAAACGCTGTTCCATATCTCCACGAATCTTCTCAAGGTGATTGCAATAAACGAGCAGCTCTTCATCAGAAACAGCAGTTTGCTTTGCCAACCGGGGAAAGTGGAACATATCTCTGCGGCCGAGGGTTTCCCTGTGCAGAGTCGCCTTGGACTTGGTTACGAACGCGCCGATCACTTTCTTTGCTTTAATCAGCGTCATATGGTCACCCTGGAGTTGTTTGTTGACATCATTCAGTATACTAAATATGTCCGTGAGGTAAGCCACATCATGCTCAATCACATTCACTTTCTCCGATAGCTCCGGATCAATTTCCGACAGACACTCGACCACTGTTGAGGAAACGGGTCAAACAAGCGCCTTTGGACAACCATCGAACTTCGGTATGCAACAGGAGCCGCTCGAATGCCTCATCGTTCTCCTGGCAAAGCTGACGAAACAGCCGATCGTGCAGAGACGACACCTTGATTTTATTCACTGCTTTGATTACTGTTTGGAGTGATGTATGAAGTCTGGTGCTGAGAGCTTTTGCTACAAGATGCTGGCGGTGCACGACACAGTGAATGGCGAACACGGACGGTACCTGGTTCTTCAGAAGCGCAATAAAACCACGCTGGCGGCCAACCATCGCTGGTGCCCCGTCCGTCGCGCAAGCGAGAATGTTCTCCATCGGTATGTTCTTATCAGTAAAGTACTTCTCCAACGTTTGGAAGATGGAAGAACCCTTCGTATCGGTCTGGCGAGAGCGGGCAAACAACATTTCTTCCACCATTTCCTGATCACGGATGAAGCGAACGTAGCAGAGTAACAGAGCTTCACTGTCACGCAAAGTGGACTCATCCAGCTGGATGGCGAAGTGTGTGCTTCTCAGCTCACTACACAGCTTATCTTCTACATCTGATGACATTTCATCAATCCGCCTGGCCACGGAATCATTGCTGAGTGCAATCAACGAGAGAACTGGCTTTGGATCCTGGCCCATAACGGTTTTTATCACTTCCCCAACAGCTGGTTTGATCAACTGTTCACCGATTGAATACGGTTTTCCAGATCTGGTGATGAGCAATGACAGCTTATACGACGCTTCCAGTCCTTTATCCACGAGCTTTTGGCTGGCTTTGAACATCGTCGTTACCGTGGATCGCTTCTCAAATTTCTCTTTAAGCGATTGGAAATAGCTGACCTCTGCGCGAGCCTCATCACTGTGCTTTTTACTCATGTGCTCGCTCAGTCGAGATGGTTTCATTGCTTCATTGGACAGCGTGATACCACACAACAAACACATCGGTAACTGTTTGTTCGTCGGAGATGGAATGAATCCATACTTGATGTATTCAACGGAATACTGACACTTTTTCTTTGAGGCCGACATCTTGAAGCCGGCCGGACGGGAAGCTTTTTTGAATAACGAAATCAACACGCCAAAATGTCGAAAGACTAACACCAGCGCTAACACTGACTGTTCATACCTTGCCCAATGTCTGTGCTGGCAAGGCCAGGCTGTAAAGTTGAAGCACGCACGTTGAATAGTCCAGCACGAATAGAGTGTATTATATCCCACATAAAAAGATTCTTGCAAGCCGATTGGTTGAAATGGCAACACGTGACAAAAATTAGTGTTGTACTATTGGCCGCATTGGCGGCCAATAGTATTTTGCTGGTGTCATACACTATTGAAGGAGCTATGCTCCAACGCGAGTCGGAAGGATTGATGCGACCAAAGACGGAAATTCGTCCGAGTTGCTTTATTGCACGTATCAAACTCGGGTACTCTGAAAAGCCCGTTTATCGGGCAGCAATATATATACACATTATGCCGGAGCGTTTGCCCGGGAAAAGCGAGACCGGGCATGCCCGGGCGTCAAGGGCGAGCCCTGGAAAGGCGAGGCTGGGCGTGCCCGGGCGTCCTGGAAAGGCGAGAGCGGGCATGCCCGGGCGTCTTGGGCGAGCCCTGGAAAGGCGAGAGCGGGCATGCCCGGGCGTCCTGGGCGAGCCCTGGAAAGGCGAGAGCGGGCATGCCCGGGCGTCCTGGGCGAGCCCTGGAAAGGCAAGAGCGGGCATGCCCGGGCGTCCTGGGCGAGCCCTGGAAAGGCGAGAGCAGGCATGCCCGGGTGTCCTGGGCGAGCCCTGGAAAGATGAGTCTGGGAATGCCCGGGAAAGACGAGACCGGGCGTGCCCGGGAGGCTCGGGCGAGCCCGGGAACAGCGAGTCCGGGCATACCCGAGAGAGGCGCGTCTGGGCCTGTCCGGGCGGCCTGGACGAGCCCGGCATGGTGATTGCTCCCTGGCCGCATCCTTGGTAGGTGCAAGGCGATTGTGTACACCCAGCGGTAACCGCTACACACGCCCCTCCAGAATCGACTTGCACCGGCAGGGTCAATTTAAGGGGGTCCTGATGACCCGGCCGAAGCGACCCCTGGAGGGTCGTGGGGGGGGGGGGGGGGTCCGATGTGGTGGTGGGTGGTCGAGCGGGGGGAACTGTGGACGGGGGGCGGCCTCGCCGCGGAGGAAGGGCCAACCGTGGTGGTTGGTCGACGTCCACGTGCGCCGGCTTGAGGCGGTCCACTGAAATCCGGTCCGACTGGCCGCCGAAGTCGATGACGAATGACTTGTCCCATCGCAGGACCCGGAAGGGCCCGTCGTACGGCGGCCGGAGTGGCCCCCGGTGTGCGTCATGACGCACAAAGACGTACTCCGCTGTGCGAAGTGCTGGGGGGGACGTAGGACTGGGGGCCACTGTGGCGGGACGTTGGCACGGGGGCAAATCGTCGGGCGGCCTCCTGGAGGTCCGAGCGCTGGCGAGCTGTGGACCAGGGACTGGTAGCGTCGGGCACGAACTCGCCCGGGACGCGGAGCGGCTGGCCGTAGACGAGCTCGGCGGTGGATGCCTGGAGGTCCTCCTTGGGGGCCGTGCGGAGGCCCAAAAGGACCCACGGCAGCCGGTCGGCCCAACCGTCGTCCTGAAGGCCGGCCATGAGCGCGGCCTTCATGGAGCAGTGAAAACGCTCGCACAACCCATTGGCTTGGGGGTGGTAGGCCGTGGTACGGTGGAGCTGGACTCCCAGGTTGCGGGCGACCGCGCCCCACAGCTCGGAGGTGAACTGCGGACCGCGGTCCGAAGAGATGTCTGCCGGTGCGCCGAAACGGGCGACCCAGGTGGCGATGAAAGCCTGTGCCACGTCGGCGGTGGTGGTGGAAATGAGGGGAACGGCCTCCGGCCACTTGGTGGTCCTGTCCACCATGGTGAGCAGGTGTGTGAAACCCCGCGAAGGGGGAAGGGGGCCAACCAGGTCCACGTTGACGTGGTCGAAACGCCGTTCTGGCATGGTGAAAGGTGCTAGCGGGGCCTGGGTGTGGCGGTGGACCTTGGCCCGCTGGCAGGCCGTGCAGGCGTTGGCCCAGTCGCGGACGTCCCGTCGAAGGCTGTGCCAGACGAAACGCGCCGACACCAGCTTCTGAGAAGCTTTCCGGCCCGGGTGAGAAAGGCCGTGGATGGAGGCGAAGATGCGGCGCTGCCAGGTAACGGGCACGATGGGGCGAGGCTGGCCTTGGGAGACGTCGCAGAGCAGGACAGTGTCCGCGAAGGGGATGTCGGCCAGGCGGAGGCCCGTGTCCGCCGCCCGGAGGGCCTGCACCGTGGTGTCGGTGGTTTGGTCGGCCGCCATGAGCGCGAAGTCCATGCCGAGGTGGACCGCGTTCGCGCTGGCCCGAGAAAGACAGTCGGCCACGGCGTTGTCTTTGCCGGCGACGTGCTGGATGTCCGTGGTAAATTCCGACACGGCGGAGAGGTGGCGCTGCTGGTGGGCCGACCACGGCTCCATGACTTTGGCCATTGCGTAAACCAACGGCTTGTGGTGGACGAAAGCTGTGAACGGGCAGCCCTCCAGGAGGTGGCGGAAATGGCGAACGGCCAGGAATAGACCGAGGAGCTCGTGGTCAAACGTGCTGTATTTTAACTCGTTCGGCCGGAGTTGCCGGCTGAAAAAGGGGAGTGGCTGCCAAACCCCATTCACCCATTGTTCATGGACGGCGCCCACCGCGTAGTTGGAGGCGTCTGTAGTGAGGGCGATGGGAGCGTTGAGCACCGGGTGAGCCAGCAGCGTTGTGTCGACAAGGGCCCGCTTCGCGCTCGTGAATGCCGCGTCCATGGCCGCGGACCAGACGATGTCATGCTTGGCCGGCTTGCCCCGGAGGGCTTCGTAAAGGGGCCGCATGAGCTGAGCAGCGCGGGGCACGAATCGGTGATAAAAATTCACCATGCCGAGGAACTCTTGCAGGGCCTTGATGGAGCGGGGACGCGGGAACTTGGTGATGGCCTCGACCTTGGTCGGCAGCGGCACGGCCCCGGTCTTGGTGATGCGGTGGCCCAAAAAGTCAACGGTCGTCGTGCCGAAGTGGCATTTGGCCGGGTTGACAATTAAGCCATGCTCGCTGAGGCGTCCGAACAGCGTTCGGAGGTGGAGGAGGTGCTCGGCTCGGGACGTGCTGGCGACGAGGATGTCGTCCAGATAGACGAAAAGAAATGGCAGGTCGCGCAGCACGCCGTCCATCAAGCGTTGGAACGCCTAGGCCGCGTTCTTGAGGCCAAACGGCATCCTCAAAAATTCGAACAGGCCGAACGGCGTGATGACGGCCGTCTTTGGGACGTCGGCCGGCCTGACAGGTACCTGGTGGTATCCCCGTATCAGGTCAATTTTTGAAAAAATAACCCGTCCCGCCAAACGGGCGGAAAAGTCTTGGATGTGCGGGATCGGATACCTGTCGGGGGTGGTAGCGTCGTTGAGGCGGCGGTAGTCGCCACATGGGCGCCATCCGCCCCCCGGCTTTGGCACGATGTGCAGTGGTGAGGCCCACGCGCTATCGGAGCGCCGCACGATGCCGAGGCGCTCCAACGCGTCGAACTTGGCTTTGGCCACGGCGAGCTTGGCCGGGTCGAGGCGGCGGGCTCTGGCGTAGACCAGTGGGTCCGTAGTGGGTATGTGGTGCTCGATCCCATGTCGCACTGCGACGGCCGAAAACGTCGGCCGCGTGAGGGCCGGGAATTCCGCGAGCAGGCGAGCGAACTCGTTCGCCGTCGGGAGGGCGCATGCCAGTTCGGTCGGCGCGGAGCTGCTCATCGTACATGCCAGGGAGCTGAAGGTCTCGGCGTTGACAAGGCGACGCCGTTTGACGTCGACCAGCAGCCCGTGCGCGCAGAGGAGGTCGGCGCCCAGCAAAGCCATGGGGACGCTTGCGGTCACAAAGGTCCACTGAAAGCGCTGGCTGCCGAAGCAGAGGGTGACGTTGCGCGGGCCAAAGGTGCGTATGGCCGATCCATTAGCAGCGACCAAGGAGGGGCCGCAAACGGCGTTCTGCCTGTCCTGCTCAGAGGCGGGTATGACACTGAGTTGAGCGCCGGTGTCACAAAGGAAACGCTGCCCGGACGCTTTGACCTTAATAAAAAGCAAGTTGCCCGAGTGGCCGGCGCTCATGGCTGGTAATGAACGCCGGCCCGGCCGTTTCCCGACTTGCTGAAAGTGCACGGGGGTCGGCATGTCCGAGCCTTGTGTCCGAACCTGGCGTGGTAATGACACCACGCCTGGTCAGGTGGAGGCCCCGGCCGTCGTGTTGGAAGCGGTCGGCGCGGCATGGCGGCCGCCAGTTGCACCGGCAGTTCGGCCTCCAACCACGCAGGGCGCTCGGGCGTCGCCTCGGACGGCGGCGGGCTCCAGGTAGCTGCTCCGATGTGCTGGCCTGCCGAGGAGATCTTGTCGGCTTCCCTGGCGAGGGCGCGGGGATCCGTGATCGACGTGCCTGCCAGGGCGAGGCGTACCTGGTTAGGCAGCTGGCGGAGGAACAGCTCTCGGAACAGAAAATCCGGAGAGTGCTCACCAAGCAACGAGAGCATATAGTCCATTCGCTCAGACGGGCGCGTGTCGCCGAGCTCGGGCAGGTCGAGCAGGCGTCGTGCGCGTTCAGCCGGTGAGAGGGCGAAAGCGTCGAGGAGGAGCGTCTTGATCACGCCATACTTGTCAGCGGCTGGCGGGCGCTCGAGGAGGCTCAGGGCGCGGGCCGCGGTGGCGGAGCCGAGCGCTGCTACCACATGGTGGAAGCAGGTGTCGTCGGCAGTGATGCCTCGCAGGGCGAACTGGGAGTCCGCCTGGGTGAACCAAACAGCCGCGTGAGCCTCCCAGAAGGTAGGCAGTTTAAGGGCAACTGCCGTGTCCATGTTCGGGGTCACCAATGAAGGAGCTATGCTCCAGCGCGAATCGGAAGGATTGACGCGACCAAAGACGGAAATTCGTCCGAGTTGCTTTATTGCACGTATCAAACTCGGGTACTCTGAAAAGCCCGTTTATCGGGCAGCAATATATATACACATTATGCCGGAGCGTTTGCCCAGGAAAAGCGAGACCGGGCATGCCCGGGCGTCAAGGGCGAACCCTGGAAAGGCGAGGCTGGGCGTGCCCGGGCGTCCTGGGCGAGTCCTGGAAAGGCGAGAGCGGGCATGCCCGGGCGTCCTGGGTGAGCCCTGGAAAGGCGAGAGCGGGCATGCCCGGGCGTCCTGGGCGAGCCCTGGAAAGGCGAGAGCGGGCATGCCCAGGCGTCCTGGGCGAGCCCTGGAAAGGCGAGAGCAGGCATGCCCGGGTGTCCTGGGCATGCCCGGGAAAGACGAGACCGGGCGTGCCAGGGCGGCCTGGACGAGCCCGGCATGGTGATTGCTCCCTGGCCGCGTCCTTGGTAGGTGCAAGGCGATTGTGTACACCCAGCGGTAACCGCTCCACTATCATGTTTGTTGCATGAGCATGTATGGACAAGAAAATACCTACACGACATCAGTGAAGATGTGATCATAAAAACCATGCGAATGGGGAAAGAATGTGGTCGTTGATTGGATGGCCAATTTGCCGAATGGCGCCGGGTAACCTGTTCAGAGTGCAGGAAGCCCAATGAGCGCTCCAAATCGCCGCTGCTCCTCTAAATCGCCAGTGCCCCCCAAATCATTGCCAGCGCCCCCCTACCACCCATGGACTCCCGAGCGCTCCCCTGAAAGTTCCCAGTGCCCACTGGGGGGCGGTAGGGACCACTTTGAGAACCTATAATCTAGATACTCGAGCATGTCCCATACCTGTAATTTGTGAACCTGATGTCGTGAGGTGTTTTATGGTGTTGAGTAAAAGGAAGTATTGTGGTCCAGATGGCATTAAGTCTTGTATTCTGAAAGAGTTCTCTTTCGAACTTAGTAATGTTTTTACTCGATTGTTTCAGTTACTTTTGGCGACTCACACTGTTCCTATTTGTTGGAAAAAGTCCATTATTATTCCCGTGCCAAAAAAGGTTCACCCAAGGCAGCTCAATGATTATTATAGACCTGTTGCCCTTACCTCCATCTTGTGTAAATGTATGGAGAAATTGATGGTGAAGTTTATAACATCAGATGTAACTCCTAAACTGGATCCTTTACAATTTGCATACAAAGCAAGACGAGGTGTTGAAGATGTCTGGCTCAGTTTACTTCATCTAATCACAAGTCACCTTTACCAGAATGGAACCTTTGTCCGTGTGTTGTTTGTTTATTTATTGTCAGCCTTAAACACCATGCAACCATTTACCCTTCTGAATGTGTTGAGTGACCTGTGCCTGAATCCCCATATCATAGTCTGGGTGGAAAGTTTTTTACGAGACCGTCCTCAGCAGGTGAGGGTGAATGGTAGCTTATCAAAGTTATCAATCTTGAATACTGGTGCTCCACAAGGCTGTGTATTGTCACCTCTACTGTTCAGTTTATACAGCAATGGATGTGTGGCTCTTAAAGAGATTTGGTAACTTTATTAAGTATGCAGACGATATCGCCATTGTTGGCTGTCTTTCCGATCAATCATCTTTTGTATCTTCACCTCGACGAAGATTGACACAATGAATAAGTGGTGTGGGGCCTTTTGTCTTCCTCTGAATATGTGCAAAACAAAAGAGATGATTTTGGACTTTCTGAAAGGTCACAATCATGAGCCTGTAACCACAAATGGTGATAAGGTGGAAATTGTTAGCAAATTTAAATATGATAGACAATAAAGATTAATTATTATTAATTTGGGCAGCCGAGCTTCTGCTTTATACCCGCTGGGCTAATTAATCAGCCGCTTAAGCTGGGAAGAACCTCCCGCCTTCACTCGGTGCGAACAGCGCTGGATCAATGAATGGTGATAAGGTGGAAACGGACGGCCTCTGGCCACCTGGTGGTCCTATCGACCATAGTGAGGAGGTTGGGTGAATCCCCGCGAGGGGGGAAGGGGCCCCACCAGGTCCACATTAACATGGTCAAACCGTCTCCCAGGCACTGGGAATGGCGCCAACGGAGCCTGGGTATGGCGATGCACCTTCGAGCGTTGGCACTCAACGCAGGTGTTAGCCCAGTCGCAAACATCCTTCCTGAGCCCGTGCCAAACGAACTTCGCCGCCACCAAACTTTTGCGACGCTTTCCTGCCAGGGTGAGAAAGACCGTGGACGGCATCGAGCACCAGCCGTCTCCAGCTGGTGGGCACGATGGGGCGAGGCTGTCCCAAGGAAACGTCGCACAGTAGTGTGGTGCCCGTGTCACTGAACGGAACATCAGACAGTCGAAGCCCCGTAACCGCTGCCCTGCAGGCCTGGACATCCGGGTCGGAGATCTGATCGGCTGTCATGCGGGCATAGTCGATGCCAAGGTGAACCGCGCCAGCTATGGACCGGGAGAGACAATCAGCGACAGTGTTATCCTTCTCAGCGACATGTTGGATGTCCGTCGTAAACTCGGAAACGAAGGAGAGCTGGCATTGTTGACGGGCAGACCACGGCTCTGAGACCTTGGCCATGGCAAAAACCAGAGGTTTGTGGTCCACAAACGCTGGGAACGGGCAGGCTTTCAATAGGTAACGGAAGTGTCGGACAGCGAGGTAGAGGCCTAGGAGCTCGCGATCAAAGGTACTGTACTTTCGTTCGTCAGGGCGGATCTGCCGGCTAAAAAAGACAAGTGGCTGCCAGGCACAGTTGACCCACTGCTCGTGCACGGCACCAACGGCGTAGGCCGAAGTGTCCGTGGTGAGAGCAATCGGTGCATCGGGCGACGGATGTGCCAGCATGGTTGTGCTGGCGAGGGCCAGTTTAGTATCCGTGAAAGCTTTGGCCATCTCCTCGGTCCAGTCAATGGCGCGGTTGGTAGGCTTGCCCTTGAGGCCTCAGCTTGTGCGAATCAAACGGTAGCCTGTCGTTCCCAAAACTTCGGTTGTTTGATCGAAACTGCGCTTGTCGCCATGTTCGTTATGAAAAGCTCCGGAAACGTCCAAAAGCAAGACAGGGTCACCAATGTAGGAGTTACAGGCAACAAAAGGCTGAAACTTCTTGAATAGCTCAAGGCTCCTTTATTCCAACAAAACCTCACAAAACCAAACCGGAACTCCTCTAAATAAACCCCCCGTCACTTCCGCCCGATCCTCTTAAAGGGGCGTGGCTCCAATAACCGAGCGCACGCAACACCCATACCGTCAATAATCCCATTGGTAACGTGACAGTGAATAATGAACAACCCAGCCTCTATACTCTGTAGGGTATCCGCCACAATATCAACTGTACGTGTTTCTTTAGGGAAAAAAATGGAATGATTTTGTACCTCTTCTTCAGCTTAGAACTTCAGGATAGACGACATTGCTGATAAACGTTCCTTTTCTCTCTTTGAAGTTCTTGGCAAACATTTTTATATTTTCACTGCTGCCAACGCGACTCATGGCGACATAAAGCTGTCCATGGCTGAATAAATCTGTCTTTAGGTAGATGCCTACCTTTTCTAATGTCTGACCTTGAGCCTTGTTACTGCTCATTGCAAAGCAGAGTCAGACAGGGAATTGTTGTTTTCGCTGCATCTGAAAGGGGAACAGGTTTTCGGATGGAATGATTGGAATCCTCGGTGTGAAGATCTTGTTTCCAGCATGAGGCCCAGTAGCTGGTGTCGCATCAATGAGATTCGGCATCAGGTTGTCTACGATGTAACGACTCCCATTGCAGTGGCCATTTTTAGGGTCAAAGTTTCGCAGCAGCATGATCGGAGCTCCCTTCTTGAGGCAGAATTTGGGAGGAGGCATTCCTGATGCGCATATCGAGTTAAGGAATTCAACTGGATATTGGTGTCTGTTCTCTACTTCCATTATCTTGTCGCTGCTCAAGTAGACAGATTCCTTCCCAGGGTATTGCCGCAGTACGATCGCATTCAATTCATCAGCCGCCTCATTCGTAGGACAGAGGATGGTTCGGCTGCAAAGCCAGTTCCTGTCAGCATGCAAGGTGCTCAGGTTGCTGAATATGATGTCAGTGAGGCTCTTGACGTTTTCTCCTTGGGTCAGGTAGTCCTCCTTGACCTGAACTTTGAACTCGCCGATTTCTGCATCGATGGGTAGCCTTCCCTCTCCAATTCGCCAAAGTTGATTTACTGGTTCATCTGAAACGGTACCCGCCCAGAAACACGTACCAGAGAAAACAAATCGTTTTGGCAATGGCCTCTCCAATATTCGATGTGTTCACGGTTTGAATTACGTAACGTAACGTTTGTAACGATGTTTTCATTGTGACGATGTTTTCATTGTGACGATGTTTTCATTGTGACGATGTTGTGATGATGTTTGTGTTCACGGTAGTGTTTGATGTGACGGTGTGAACGTAATTTCGTAATGTTTTTCGTTTTTATTTTCGTAATCGTTTAATGAACGTTTAATGAACGTTTAATGAGCGTAAGAATAATGTTTAATGATCATTAGATGAATGAATGAATGTTATGAATAATGCCATGGCGTCGCGTTGGCAGCAGCGACAATATAAAAATGTTTGCCAAGAACTTCAAAGAGAGAAAAGGAACTTTTATCAGCAATGTCGTCTATCCTGGAGTTCTAAGCTGAAGAAGAGGTACCGTGCAAAATCATTCCATTTGTTTCCCTAAAGAAAAGCGTACAGTTGATATTGTAGCGGTTACCGCTGGATGTACATAATCGCCTTGCACCGGCCAGAACACGGCCAGACGCGCCTCTCCCGGGCATGCCCGGACTCACTGTTCCCGGGCACGCCCGAACCTCCCGGGCACGCCCGGTCTCGCCTTTCCAGGGCTCGCCCAGAGCGTCCGGGCATGCCCGCTATCGCCTTTCCAGGGCTCGCCCAGAGCGTCCGGGCATGCCCGCTATCGCCTTTCCAGGGCTCGCCCAGAGCGTCCGGGCATGCCCGCTATCGCCTTTCCAGGGCTCGCCCAGAGCGTCCGGGCATGCCCGCTATCGCCTTTCCAGTGCTCGCCCAGAGCGCCCGGGCACGCCCAGCCTCGGCTTGCCAGGCCGCAGCCAAACACGCCTGGGCAGGTCCAGACTCGCCTTTCCAAGGCTCGCCCTTGATACCCGAGCATGCCCGGTATAGCTTTTGCCGGGCAAACTTCCCGACATAAATGTGTATATATATTGTTGCCCGAAAAACGGGCTTGTCAGAATACCTGAGCTGTTTTGTTTCAATAAAGCAACTCGGACGAATTCCGTCTTTGGTCGCGTCATTTCTTTCGACTCGCGTTGGAGCGCAGTTCCTTCATTGGTGACCTACCGACATGGATACGGCAGTGACGCTTAAACTGCCTACCTTCTGGGAGGCTCACGCGGCTGTTTGGTTCGCCCAGGCGGACTCCCAGTTCGCCCTGCGAGGCATCACCGCGGACGACACCCGCTTCCACCATGTTGTGGCGGCGCTCGGTCCCGCCACCGCGGCCCGCGCCTTGAGCCTCCTCCAGCACCCGCCGGCTGCTGACAAATACGACGCGCTGAAGACGCTCCTCCTCGGCGCTTTCGCCCTCTCACCGGCAGCACGCGCACGGCGCCTGCTTGACCTGCCCGAGCTCGGCGACACGTGCCCGTCCGAGCGCATGGACTATATGCTCTCGTTGCTCGGTGAGCACTCTCCGGCATTCCTGTTCCGGGAGCTGTTCCTCCGTCAGCTGCCGAACCCGGTACGCCTCGCCCTGGCTGGCACGTTGATCACGGATTCCCGCGCCCTCGCCAGGGAAGCCGATAAGATCTCCTCGGCGGGCCAGCACATCGGCGCGGTTACCTGGAGCCCGCCGCCGTCCGAGGCGACGCCCACGACGCCCGAGCGCCCTGCGCGGTTGGAGGCCGAACTGCCGGTGCAACTGGCGGCCGCCACGCCGCACCGCCCGCTTCCGACACGACGGCCGGGGCCTGCACCTGACCGGGCGTGGTGTTATTACCACGCCAGGTTCGGACACAAGGCTCGGACGTGCCGGCCCCCGTGCACTTTCGGCAGGTCGGGAAACGGCCGGGCCGGCGTTCATTCCCAGCCATGAGCGCCGGCCACTCGGGCAACTTGCTGTTTATTCGGGACCTGCCCTTTTTCTCCCCCCCCCCCCCCCCAGCTTCTCCTCTTTTCCCTCGCCCTTCCTTCCTACCTTCCTACCTCTCTCACCTGTCTTTTACTTGTTTTCCCCTTCCCTTTTTCCTACCTTCCTACCTCCTCTTTCTTTCCCTCCCTCCCACCCCCTTCCTCTCAAACCCTTATTGTGGCTTGTTCCTATGTCAAGCTCTCATTTTAATTTTTTTTCTCTTCTTCTTTATTTTTCAATAAAGAATTGATTTTTGATTTTGATTTGAAAATGAGTTTTCTCTTCTTCTTCTTTATTTCGAAATGCTTATACAGGAAATGTTTGCTCTTTTAAATGGGAGGATATTGTATAAAAAGGAAAAAAAAACACCTTTAGAGGCCATTTTTCCCCGCAAAGCGGGGGTTGGCCTTTTTCGGGGACCATGGTTGTTGTTTTTTTTTTTTTTTTTTTTTTTGTCCCCTTTTTGAAGCAATGATTTATGGCCGGATGCCCTTCCTGCCACCAACCCTGTTTGTCACCTTTTACGACAAACAGGGAATTACCAGTGAACTGGTACTCAATTAGCCGACCTCAGAAGGATGACAGGCTGAGTCAACCCCCCTGGCGTTAATTCAGCGATTGACTGGGATTACAAACCCAGGATCCTAGGTATCCTAAGCTGGCACCCTAGCCGCTAGCCCAACACCAGGGTTATATTGTATGATGTATGATTATGATAATGGTTTTACAATCATGACGATTGTTATTATTGTCAGGAATGAGATCATTAGGTTTTCGGTGTAAATTGATTGCATGGGCTTCAAGGATAGCTTTACAGCCCTGCAGGATTAATGATGTATTACAAGTCACAAAGTTTATTGGAGTGTCAAAATTTCAGTATGATTGGATTAAATTGGTAAATATTATGAATTAATTGTCATTCATTGGTGGAACATTTCAGGAGTTTTACAAAATTTTAATTGTCAAGAAGTTTGGGTACCATTTAAATTGGGACATTTCCCAATGAACTGTTTCATATCTGTCTGATCAATTTTGGTTGATTGTCTCACAAATGAAGGGTTGAGTTGCCTTCAGTGGTTGTTAAACTTGAATTTGTGATATAATGGCCAGACAAGATTGAAAAATATGTCAGATATGATCCAGAGGCAGAACGGTGAGTTGTCAATTAACAAAAGGTATGGGTCAAAGGTGACGATCAATGATCATATATCTCCGTCAGTGGATGGAACTGTTTTGGCAACATTGAGAAAAGGCTTAGGTATAGAGTTATCTGATTGATTAATGTGATTTATTGATGAATATTGATAAATTGATTGAAATTGAATAATTGAATTGATTTAATCGAATAAATTGATTGATGGATAAAAGTGCGGTCTCAAGAAAGAAGCTTTGAGATATTTGTGAAACATCAATGTGAAGACAACCTTGGAAAACGAGCAAGGTGGTGAGTCTATAGTTATATAGTAAGTTATATTATATGTGGTTATTTTCTGTTTGATTCCCCCTCAACAGAACGAAATACCTGCTGACCCATTCCTTATTGATCCAGACTCATCTGCAACACCGATCAGTGAGATTGGGGTGTGGAAAAGCCACAGGACAGGGAGACTCTCTGGAAATCACCTGAAGTCATTGATTGAAAAGGTGGAGAGATACTTCCTGGGAGACCACAGAGTGGAGCTTATAGGAATACGCTAGAAAACAATGCATTCAACGCTACTCTGTATAAGGTGGAACAAACTTCAGAGATTTTTGCAGTACACACAGTTGATAGTGGGTACAGGTGTAGTCCGATGTGTAGTCCTAGTAGTTATTTGGTACATTGAGTGAGTATAGAGTGTTACTCACACACAGGCAAAATGGGAAGTGGACTCTGCAAGGATAAACAAGGTAAATTAGACTTGAGTCAAAGAGGTGCTTGTATCAACTCCATGTATCAGAAATATGGTGCAGAATCACTTAAAGATGTGGAATCCTGGCATGAATGGAGAAAAGGACGAAAAAGGGAATTCCCACAGGATGGCACTTTTGACAGGAACATATTGGAAACACTCAGAGAAGAATTGGAAGCAAGAGGGAGACAGAAGTTCAAAGTGGATTGGCAACCATTCTATTACTGGGACATTGAGTCTAGGGACAGGGAGACCAAAGCAAAGATGGGGGGTTTGAAGAAAGAGGTGAAACAGATACAGCATAGGCTGGGCAAGGTATCCACTCAGATGCCTCTTCAAGTTAGCAATGGAAAGCAATCCCAACCCAAATTGTACCCAGAAGCAAGGTCATACGAGATAAATGAACTGGAAGAGGAAACTCCTCCACCCTATCGGAGAAATATTGTATATCAGCCACAGGTAGTACCTGTACCTGTACCTGCCGAAAGACCAGAACAGAATGCAGCGATTGGTTCTAGTCAACAGAGGACAGGTGAAAGAAGTGACCCCTCTGAGGTAACTACCCAAGAGGGTGCAATTGGGGCACAGGAACAGATTCAGAGACAGGAACCGACTCAAAGTGGGCAAGCGATGCAACCAGCTGCCATACCTTTACCATACTCTCCATTTCACCATACAAGGAGTAAGGGTCGTGTGATAAATGCCAATCAATCCAACAATCAATGTGATTGGCTAGTGAACAATCAAAACTTGACTCTCTCACAGGGAGGTTTTGAGCAATGTGGTGTTATGAATTTTCCTCAGCGGCAATTTCCAGGGGCGAATCAGGAACGCCCAGATCTGATGTATAGACCGTGGCAGGTACATCAATTGAAGGCATTGCAGAGTAGTATGCCATCAATCAAAACAGATCCACTTCAATTCGCGGAGGAGCTGCGATTGATTGTGGAAACTCAGTTGCCCACTGCAAGAGACATGGAAATACTTTTGAAGTGGTTAATTCCTAATACCACCACTTTGAGGAACTTAATACGTGAGGCAAACTGGGTAAATGCGGAAGATGGACAGTTAGACATGCCCACGGAGGCTAGGACGGCACAGATAAATAGATTGATAGAGGCCATACAAAAATTGCCACCCGTGACGAATTGGAACAAAGTGGTAACATGCAAGCAGAAATCAGGCGAAGATGCTGGCGATTATTTGGACAGATTGTGAGATGTTTTCCGATTATATTCGGGAATAGACCGGGCACAAATTGACAATGCCTTGAAACCTCTTTTTATTAATGGTCTGTTGCCCAAATTGAAGAGTGAAGTGGAAAGACAGTGTATTGCTTGGGAAGGCAAGCCGATGCAAGAAATATTGAATTATGCCTTGCATCATCAGCGAATTCAAGCCAGGAACAGTGCTGTAAATGCCAAAGAATTGATGCAACTACAGACACAAGCCCTGATGACTACGAATCAACGCAATAGTTTTTCTGGGAAACAACGCAACAATGCAGCAGGAGATAACCAGAGATTGGAGTGGCAACCCAGAGACCAAGAGATGCAGCGCAGAAATACAAGTGAACAGGTGGACGGACCAGCCAATGAGAGAAATCGATGTTTCAATTGTGGAGAAATGGGACATTGGAAGAGGAGATGCCCATATATTAACCAAAGACAATTTTGAAAGGGAAACCAAGGACAGGGATACTACCAGTTACCACCACCTCCGTCAACAAATAGGGTTCCATTGAGGAACGCCCCAATTAAGGGAGGACCTCAGCAGAATAGATGGTCTGCAACACCCTTTTGACTAGACCAAAATGACCAAGTGGCAGCGTTTCCTTTAATCTCAAGGTCGGCTGCACAGGAACCAAGTGTTAATTTGACAGTAGGCGGACACAAGGCACCTTTTCTGATCGATACGAGGGCCACACGTTCCACGTTACGACAAGCAGATTTTCCCAATATACCATTGTCAAAATACTTTACGAAGGTGGTAGGAGTATCAGGAGTTCCCATACACACGCCTGTCATGGAAGAATTGCGTGTCCAACTTGGTCCGTTGACTGCACAACATGCCTTTCTTGTGGCATCTGGCGTTCCAGTAAATTTGATGGGAAGAGATTTATTGTGTAAATTGAATTGTACTGTCATCTGTAATGAAAACGGAGTGTATCTAGAAATGCCAGAACACTCCCACGACTTTATTTCTGAGGTGCTAGACAGCTTGACAAGACCAAGAACACATCGATGATACAAAAATGGCGGAACTTTTGTGTGTTAGTTTTATGACACTGAAGGATGAAATGCCCGAAGTACAGGAATGGGTAGATAATTTTTTGATGGACTTTCTGACATGGCAGACTGATCTTCACTGTACGACATGTTATAATGCTACAGGAGAAGAGGTGTCCTATGCAGAGCAGGTTTCTAAATACCTGCACACCAGGTATGATGTACATCTGACGTCGTTGTGGGTAGGACGACAGGGAGTTGGGATGTCAGTGTCTTTGACGCCAGACCAACAACTCCTGTGGAATCAACCCGAAACAACAACCCCACACGTCACCTTAGCGGTGGCAGAAGGATATGAAGCAAAAGATGTTGGAACAATGATTGCAACTTTGAAAGAGTGTAACAACATGAGATACATGGGAGAAATTCAATGCGCCCCACTCTATGACTTAGATGGAGATGGATTTTGCTGGCAGCTCGAAGAGCAGGTGCTTTCTTCAACCTTCCACATGATTGTTGAATCGGATGATACTGATGATGTTGGGGTATACCTACTCAGCTCCGACACCAACAGTGGCCAGGGCCCCCTCGATCAAATACCAACATGCTTGTGGACAACGCATCCGAATGATGTGGGACGGATCAAGAGTATTGCACCTGTAAGGATCACAGTAGATGATTCTAGGCCACTGCCTAGAAAGCACCAATATCCATTGAGACCAGAAGCAAAAGCTGGTATTGCACCAGTGATTCGATCATTGGTGGATCAGGGAGTTATAGTTCGCACTGTGAGCATGTGCAACACTCCTATTTTACCTGTGAAGAAGCCAGGCAAGACTACTTGGAGATTTGTACAGGATCTTCGAGCAATTAATGATTGTGTCATCCCAGCCTATCCGGTGGTTCCTAATCCGATCACTGTACTGTCAAGTATTCCATGCAACACGAAGTTTTACTCCGTGGTGGACTTATGTTCAGCGTTCTTTAGTGTACCCATTCATGAGGATTCGCGTTATCTTTTCGCGTTCACGTATGAAGGTTTACAGTTTACTTGCACTGTGTTACCACAAGGGTACACAGAGAGCCCAACTTTGTTTTCACGTGCTCTACATGAAGACCTCAGCGACGTTGAATTTCCTGGAGGTTCAGTGATGGTACAATATGTTGACGACCTTCTCATATGCTCGACTTCAAAGGAAGCATGTGAGCAGGACACTATTGAGCTACTGAAAGCGTTGGCAGACAAAGGCCACAAGGCCTCGAGAGATAAGTTGCAGTTCTGTAAGGAAGAGGTGAAATATTTAGGACATATTTTGAAAGGAGACACGAGACGACTGTGCCCTGAACGTGTAAAGGCGATCAGGACACTCCCAAAACCTATAACTGTCAAGCAGATGAAATCTTTCCTGGGGACAACAGGGTTTTGCCATCAGTGGATTGCTGATTACGCATTACTGACTCGCCCCCTGTTGGACATCAGCTTACCAAACAGTCCAAATCCTTTGAAATGGACCCCGGAGGCTGAACAAGCTTTTACAACATTGAAAGATGCCTTAGCATCAGCTCCTGCTTTAGGACTGCCGGATTATGACAAAAATGTCTTTCTCTATAGTCTACTAGCAGAAGTACCCGGCATTGCCGGGCGGGGGAGGGGAGGGGGAGGGGAGGGGAACGGGGGGGGGGGGGGGGCGAGTCCCTTGGCAAAGCGAGCGATTTTATTTTTTCATAGCGTCATAGCGTTCATAGCGTTTCATAGCGTCATAGCGTTCATAGCGTCATAGCGTTTCATAGCGTCATAGCGATTTTTTTTTCATAGCGTCATAGCGTTCATAGCGTCATAGCGTTTCATAGCGTCATAGCGATTTCTTTTTTCATAGCGTCATAGCGGTCATAGCGTCATAGCATTCATAGCGTCATAGCGTTTCATAGCGTCATAGCGATTTTTTTTTTCATAGCGTCATAGCGTCATATCGTTCATAGCTTCATATCATTCATAGCGTCATCACATGATCGCTCTGAGCGAATCAGCGCCCACCTGCTCTGATTCCGTTGATTCCGTGCGCTGAAATGCGCTGAGGTAAATATGAATAAAAAATATGGATCGTCAAATATTTTGAGTTCGGCCATGTTCGTCCCACGCTCAATGGCCATGTCTATGTCAAATATCAAGCACGTGAGCCTCTCCGTTTAGGAGTCTATCGGTAACATTACACACACACACACACACACACACACACACACACAAACTGTGTTTTATATATATAGATTCACATGAGAAAGGAGGATTTGCCCAATCAGTGTTGGCACAAAAACATGGGGGAAAACTGTGCCCCATAGCGTATCACAGCACTCGATTGGATCCAGTAGCACGAGGGTTTCCACAGTGCTTGCGAGCAGTGGCAGCAGCATCATATGCAGTAGAAGCCACAGCTACAATAGTCCTGGGGTGCCCCTTAATTCTTCTTGTTGAGCATGCGGTGGCGATGGTTTTGCTGAAGGCAGGAACACAGCACCTTTCAGCATCAAGGGCTACAACATATGAACTAGGGTTATTGATGCCGTCAAACCTTACCATTCAGCGTTGTCCAACACTGAACCCAGCATCTATGTTGCCAACAGAGGAAGATGGTGAGCCCCATGATTGTGCGGAGGTATTGGCACATGCACTAGTGCCTCGCATTGACTTGAAGGACATTCCCATCCCAGACGCAGATCTGATACTGTATGTTGATGGATCATCATCAAGAGCATTGGATGGTTCACTATTGACGGGATATGCAGTATGCACAGATGCTGAGACATGGGAGAGCGGGAAATTACCAAACACCGACTCGGCTCAACAGGCAGAACTTTATGCATTAACTAGAGCCTGTTGTTTAGCGGAAAGCCAGAGAGTCACCATTTATACAGACTCCAGGTATGCGCATGGGGTTGTTCATGATTATGGTGCTCTCTGGAAACAGAGAGGCTTTTTGACATCTTCAGGAAGCCAAATTAAAAACGGGAAGTTGATTGCTAGCCTTTTGGAAGCAATCCTTCTACCATCTGCAATTGCAGTGGTCAAATGTGAGGCCCATACACGAGGTAGAGATGAGGTCTCACAGGGCAATGCAAGGGCGGATGAAGCAGCAAAGCTTGCGGCACATTTGGAACAAGGCCCAGTGATTATACAGGGACCTGTAAGGATTCCTGAAAACACCCCGATGCTGCAAGACGTCAGTGCTATGCAGACGTGGTGGAGGACTGGGAAAAAGATGTGTGGGTACAGACTGGATGTACATTTGATAAGGAATCTAAATTATGGACTTCTCGCGATGGGCGTGTTGTTGCTCCTCGCCAGTTGTTGCCATGGATTGCTCGTCTGGCTCATTGAGTGAGTCATACAGGCAAAGGAGGAATGTGTGCATCGGTGTCAAGACAATGGTATGCACCTGGATTTACACTTGTGGCAGAGCAATGTTGTGCTACATGTCAGGTGTGTCAGGCGTATAATCCAGGAAAAGGTGAAAAGACTACACCAGGAGCTCATCCCGCACCGTCAGGTCCATTCGTACATTTACAGATGGATTTTATACAAATGAAGAAGTGCGCTGGATTTGCGTTTGTTTTAGTGATTGTAGATATGTTCACGAAGTGGGTAGAGGCTTACCCTTGTCGACATGCAGATGCCAAAACAGTTGTGAAGATTCTGTTGAAGGACTTCATATGTCGCTTTGGAGTTCCTTGCAGGATTTCTTCTGATCAGGGTATGCATTTCACTGCAGAGGTCGTTAAGGAATTGGGTAAGGCAATGCAGATAAACCTTCATCTTCACTGTCCTTATTGCCCCCAGTCGGCGGGAGCAGTGGAACGACATAATGGAGTAATAAAGAACAAGTTGGCCAAAATCTGTGCGGAAACCAACTTGAAATGGCCAGATGCCATTCCACTTGCACTCCTCGCGATGAGGGCTACTCCTAATAGGAGAACAGGATTATCCCCACATGAAATCTTGATGGGAAGACCAATGCGGGTACCTCATTCACTTCCCTTGACGATCAAGGAGATGGATATTCATCAGATGGATGATTTGATGTACTCCTTCTGTATTGAATTGACCAAAATCGTGAAGATGTTTCATTCCCAGGTGAAGGAAGCTTTACCAGAACCTGCAGAGAATGAGTGTCATTCTTTTCAACCTGGAGATTATGTGTCCATCAAAATTTTTAAACGGAAAACTGCGTTGACACCACTATGGTCAGGACCACATCAGGTCCTGCTGACAACGCATACTGCAGTGAAATGCCAAGGTAGACCAAGTTGGATTCATGCCTCTCATTGCAACCGAGCACATGGGGCTAAGGAGGACAGTCCCACAGAAAATGAGGCTGCACCTGGCAGCCCAGCAGAACATTCAGTGGCAGATAAATGAAAGTCATGATTTCCATTCATTTGAATTACATTTTAACACCCCTTGCATTGATAAACATTGCATTTTCAACATGTAGTATTCCTACTTGAGATAGTGACATTTATTTGCCTACATGACATACAATTATCTACTGATATTAGTGCAGCATGAGCGATAATGTATCACAACTACACTCATGATCAGGGGATTTAGTTTGCACCCCGGGAGATAGGGGGATCGCGAAAGGCAAATAATCAGATTTATGTTAAATATTAAGGGATTTTTCTTTATTAACCTGTTAGGAAGCTTGCTAGTTATGAGTTTGGTATATAATGTTGAATTTCATTGACATGTAATTATGTTATAGGTATGGACATATACAGGGGGTAGCTCACATGTTTTACATATGGATACATGTGGGACACAGGGAAAGACCTTATCAAGACAAGCCGACCAATCAGGGGAAACCAGAGACTTCTACTTCAGATACTCCTTGAAAATGGTGATATTTATCCTCGGAATGAGTTCTCTAGTAGTGGGGACTCTGTGTTGCATGCATTATTTCGGGGTAATGAGAGCACAAAACGCAACATTGGTGGCCGACATACAGATATATGATTATGCGGTACGACATAAGCAAAAGAGAAGTTTGATGGAAGATAGGGACACACCTTTAGAACCCGATGGATTACACGGGATTAATACTTACATTTAGCCCACACAAGGGCTGATATAGCAAATGAAAGTAATTGTTGGATATGTACACAAATGCCGCATTCTAGTGAGATCGGAGTACCATTGGAGGCAGTTCCTTTTGGTTTGGCAGAGTTATGTAGCCGTTTCCCAGACACCCTGATAGCAGCAGATTTTGAAGGCTCAATGTCAGGGAGAATAGGATGGCAAAGAGGAGGATATAATTGTTACCAATTTGAGGACAGTTATAGACCTGCATATGATAAGAACAAAATGCCCTCTTACATGACTATTCAACAACAAATGAAAGGATTAATGTGTATCACCAGACACCAAACGCCTAGGCATAACAAGTCTATGGGAACCTCCAAATGCCACGGTTATGGTCACGAAGAAGGCTGGATGAGAATGCCTGTCCCACTAGGACCAAATGGCACGAAGGGTTTAACTTTATATTGGGAAGGCACTTGGGGAATGGACAACACATGGACATATAATAGTACATATTTTATATGTGGACACAAGGCATATCCGTATCTTCCGTCGGGATGGTTCGGAACATGCTTTCTTGGGTTTGTACTTCCACACATGCGCTTGTTAACAACGTCACCAATGCGTATCCTGCATTATAGGCAAAAAAGAACTGTTAGTATGGGAGAATGGGTTGGAATGGTAGTATTTCCATTTTATGGAACCTGGAAGGCAGGACATGAACTACGGCAAATGGCATTGGCTGTAGAAACATTGGCAAATAAAACAGCTAGTGGATTGACAAAACTTACAAGTGAGCTGGCAGCGACAAGAACCATGGCATTACAAAATCGTATGGCATTAGATATGCTGTTAGCGGAAAAAGGAGGTACATGCGCAGTGATTGGTACAGATTGTTGTACATACATACCTGATAATTCGAGAGACGTTTATAACATAGCCGATACAATAAGACAAGAGGGAGCTAGATATCACGATTATGTGAAAGGGGGTGCCTTTGCATGGTTGGAAAACACATTGGGAGGAGTGGCAGCGGAGATACTCCAATACTTGTTTATTGGATTAGTAGTTATATTGGCAATAGTTTTAGTGGTGGCTTGCTTGAAAGCCTTAGTGACGGTGGGTTTGAATAAAATAACAAACAACACTATGATAGTGCATGAAGCAACAAATGAGGACATAAATGAAGCAACGAATGAGGAAATAAATGTGGAACCACAAGAGGAAGACTTTTATGGTGACATGAATACTGAGATTAAAAGATTGAATCAAGTGATGTTGCAAATGAATACAGTAGAGTTAAGATAAGGGCATAACAAAATGTTGTGAATTATGTCCGTTTTGCAAGATCGATGAACTCATATCACCACGAGTTACACACTGTTCATAAATAAATAAATAAATAAAACAGTGGGGACAAATTATGGTAATAATACACTCTGCTTAATTTGTTTGTTTGCAAAATTTGTTAGGAATTAGATATTGCTGTTTGTGATTTCAATCATATATACTCATTATTAATGCATTTATTTTCTTTGAGTAGTGTTAAAATACCTGCATGAGTTTATTTTTGAATTATATTAACCTGAAAGCAATTGTGGATGCTATTCTTAGTTTAGTAGTATAAAACACATACCTGATTTGAATATTATTCATGTGAAGCTGTTATAAGATATACATGATTAGTTAAAATATAGTGATTTCATGTTACGATGTACCCCATCTGATTCAATCTGTGTGGAGAGCAGATATAAATGTGGCTGAGTAAAGGAAAGACCAGATCACATCCCAAATGGAGTGATAACGATATCTGGGAAGAAGTTTGAGAAAGAAAATTTGTGGAAAAATGAAGTTGATCTTGGCATACACCCTCCTTCTCAAAGAATGATGAAGACATACTCCTTTGTAAGATTGGAGATGGATGCTTACCTTCACCAAGGAAAATTTATGTGACCATTTGCCTGGATCACACTGCAACATATGAAAAAAGGGCGATCACTTACTTTTGTTCGAATGCCTCGAACATTCATCACGTCAGCAATTGCAGGACGACGACATTTTACCTGCAACTTCTACGGGATGCGGTGACGTGTGTCATTACTTCACCAACTTCCGGGGAGCCAGCATGGAGCTGCAAGCGAACGGCTGTGCCTTTTCCTCCATAACAGCTGTGCACGATTCTGCTGGTTGCTCCTGGTATGGACCATGGACAACTTGAACACCATGGTCCCAACATCATTGTGGATGCATCTGGCATCCCTGTTCCACATCTTGCTGGCCAATCAACATCACATCAATACTTGCTCCATACTCATGATGAGTGAGGAGGCAAGTCGACTACAACTGGATGGAGGCCTTGTTCAAATCTACTATGGCTCACAGCAAGAGTGGCAGGGATGCTGCATGGAGAGCAGGGTCAGTTTATAACTCTGCCCAGCTATCACAACAGCGGAAAATCCTACGCAAATAGTGTAGGTGCTATGAAGACATCAGAAGAAAAATGTTTCATACTTGAATTTCAAACATAAGTGAACAGCCCCTTCTTTTCAAACAAAAAGTCAACATTTGTTTTGAAGTAAAACGTATTGCCAAACGTTGCGGATGCTTTATTTTTTTTTTTTAAATGAATACTGAAATTATTGTGTTTTGGTAAAGGTGAAGTGTTGTATGTTTTATGCAAATGAAGTGAATTGCATTATCAATATGGAAAGAGTCAAAAGAACAAAGAAATGTTTTGTGATCAGATTCTTCCAGAATGACGGTGTATGCCTTAGGGAATTGAATTACCAAATGGGTGGTTTGAATATTTAATAGGGTGATGTTTAGATTAATGATTAATATAAACAAAAAGAAAAAAATCAGGGACTGTGGAATAAATATTCACAGATATTGACAGCTGTTATAGTTATTACATATGACAGTTATTACAGAATGTGTTTTACCATGCAACTGAGCAAAAGCCTTGGGACTGGAGCCAAGATGATTAAAAGGCAGCATCTGTTCCTGTCAAAAGAACCCTTGTCCTATAAATGGAGAATACCAGGCTCAGTGTTCACTGGAGCCATGAGGTGGAGGCATTTGTCAGGGGGTATAATTTAGGGACAGAATGTGTAACACTTTTGGACATAGGACCAAGGCAGAAATGCCGCTGGGCAAATTCCTCCTTCCTCAGGTCATGAGAAAGTGACCTTCCTCGATAGGCACCTGTCCCAAAGAGCTTGTAGGGCTCTCTGGACAGGAAACAGATGCCTCGGGGCGCGTCTCGATGTCTCGGGGGATATTTGCCCCTGGGCTGACCTCTGCATGCTCTTAAGATGAAAGGAGTTTTTTGCTATATAACCAAGAGGCTCCGAACTAGAAGGATGGTTAAACTGAGAGAGCAACTGGAAGGACGGTTCAACTGATCAACGGAGAAAGGACAAGAGTGTGAGCCCCAGCCACGACCAGCAGAACGAGATTACGACGCGTCGTTAAGATCTAGAATTAGTACGTTCATTTTATGCAACAAGCTCTCTAAAGTTTCAATAAACATTGACTTGCTGAAACAAGTTTTGAGTTTCTTTGGGTAAACTGGTTGAGAGGTCATTCAGTGGGAGTTTAGTAGTAGATCATTTAATTCTCCTACAACACTAACCAGGACAGCCCAGCTCCATCCGCCATCCTCAGATTGACAAAACCGAATCCTTCAAAGATGCATTCATCCCCCCTCATTTATGGCCGCAAAAAGGAACCCGAGGTATTCCAGTTAGCGGGTCAACTCCTCGGACAATATCATGAAAACTGTGAACTCTCGCACTGTGGGATGGTGATATGCGAGGACAAGCCATGGTTGTCAGCATCGGTTGATGGCATTGTTAGGTGCTCCTGTCATGGGACAAGGATTTTAGAAATCAAGTGCCCGTATTCAGCAAGGGACAAAGAAGCAGAGGAATTTGTTCATGACAAGGCATCCTACATGTATGGTGGACACTTGAAAGAGGAACACCAGTACTACACACAAGTTCAGCTCGAAATATATGTTCACAATGTGCAGGCCTGTGAGTTTGTTGTGTATGTGAAAGACTCTCTTCTGCATCAGACAATTGTTCGCAATGATATGTTCCTCAGCAAAATTCTGCCAACGCTTGAAGGATTCTGGAAACGTCACATCACACATGAACTCCTCACTGGATGTGTAGAACATGCAAATGCACAAGTTAAGCGTGATGAACGGATATATTGCTATTGCAGGAAGAAGTGGGATGGAGTTTCTGTTCTAGTTGGATGCGATGGGCGGTCTTGCCCGTTTGAGTGGGTACACTTGAATTGCATACGTCCAGCTAGGAAGACAGCATCGAAAGGCACATGGTACTGTAAGAAATGCTGCCACGAACAGGAAATTCAAACATGAAATACTTGATATCATGTATTGTCCTTTCAATATAATTTACATGTAATACCTATAATGCCCTACATTACCTCGTTCATTTCATAAGTTAGAAATGAAGTACAAGTATAATCAAGGTTCTGTGAAGACAAAGTACAAGAAATAATAAATGAAATAAAGTTGACACCATGAAATTCATTGTGTAGAAGTCATTATATTTGTAATTGTTTTCACATGTGTAAATGTTATGAGACAGTGCAGTATTTTTTTTGAGAAGAAAATGGGAGTGAAGGGGTGGGATGTGAATGAAAAAAAAAATTAATTGAAAGAGAAACATTGCATGTAGTTGAAATAAATTTATAGAAGAAAATGTATATTCACTGCTCAAACCAAAATAACACCATTGTGGTTTTTTAAATATCACTACCATTTGAAGTATTTCATTTATATCACTGATTCAGATAGAAGTTGGTTGCATTTTGTGTGTGGGTGTATTTTATTGCATGTGATTGGAGCAACAGAAATTCAATGCGTTAATTTTAGGTAAGGTTAATTCCAGCTTATTTTCATTATTTTATATGATCCTCCCCCAAAATCATTGATTCATATAAACGGGTTATTGAAATGTTTTCCAACACTTTTAGAAGACACTTTTGTTATAAGTGCTTATTTTTAAATTTGTTTGTATTTACCAACATAAAGGTACATTAAGGGTAACTTATAATTTCCAATAGTAAGTGGATAGGTTTGTTGATTGCACTTAAAATATGAAAGAAAGAAAAAAACACGTCTTGCCAAACTCGCATACTCGCACAGATATTGCTCATACACAATTTCAAATTACAAACAGAATATGCACGCATTACATTACTTACAGGTAAAAATAAGCATAAATCACATCTCAACAAAATCAATGACTAAAAATGAAACACTTAAAAGGCAACTCTCATCACATTCTAGTCAGTCGACAACTCCAAGAAATTTAAAGAATAATTGCAGCAAACAATACAAATTACAGTTGCAAATGTTGTTTATTAAGGGGCTGTCCCAAATGTGTACATTGAACAAAATACGAAGCTTAAATGGAGTGAGGTGGAAAGAACCTGAACCAAATAAAGAAAGAACAAATAACATATACATGTGACAGTATGACATCAATCTGTACACAATTTGATATTAGCAAATGAAGCCATCATCCTTTATATACAATGCTTCCACCAAGATTGACTAACACTACACATACTCTTAGCAGTCTATCGATGCTTGCCTCCCCCACTTGGTCTGTTTCATCTTTCAGAGTTTTTATCATTTGGATAGGCAAAGTCCCTTGGAGAATTGTGTAGCGTTGCTTTAAAAGTCCAATTTACCCTCTCAACATGGATGCGGATGGAGGACATCTGCCGTGATACTTCAACCTCAGATGCTGACAGTTGCTTCTTTCCTTTGGTGAAGGCAGGTATCACTAGTTCCACCCCACATCTTACAGCAAAGTCTTCCTGCAGAGTGAACCCCCTATCTGCCAAAATCTGGTCATGCGGCCAATGAAGTTCAGGAGACGTAAACCCAGAACGGCGCACAAGTTCAACATCAGACACTCGACCTCCCCATGCTGTTGACAAATATGTAATTGCCCATAAAGGGTTGCATGCAATGAAAACTTTTGCCGTCGTATGTTTTTTGTAGTTGGAGTAAGTTTGCTGACGCGCTAGTAGATTTCCTGCATTTTCAATGAAAATCTCAAAACAGTCTACAATGCCAGTCAAACGTGGATATAACACTTTAAATTCTGGTGGAAGTGTCTGTGCAGCTGCATCCTTTTCTGGCCACTTGAGTAAAAATGACAATTTAGCATACATCACATCGATCCACTTCCAAAAATAGTCTCTAACTGTGGTCTCCCCACAAGCAGCAATATCTGAAATAAGTTCAAATGGCAAGTCCAGGTGAAGTCGAACAAGAGTTATGAAGAACTGATCTATGGAGGCTAGACTGTCCTTTGTCCTCCCACTCACATGGCTAGCCAAAAAATTGAAAGTCTGAAGAAACACAGCGGGACTTCGCATCATTGTCCTTAATGACACAACTCGATAGCTGAACTCCTTTAGATGTTGAATGGCCTCCTCCTTCTCCTGTGTCAAAATTTGAATTTCTTCATGAAGATTTGTGATTAGTGTTTGCTCTCGAGTTTCATGTGTCTGGGTTGATATGTCATTGTCAGTTGCCTGTGCTGTATGCTCATCAAGCAGGGCAACACCTAAATCAGTAGCAGTGTTTCTCTCACTTAAAGTCTCCTCAAAGTCCAATCGCTGTTTACATTTTCGCTTGGAAGACGTGTCTTCATGGCGTTGGTATCGCTTCAGGCTGTGCTCTGCTTTCTGTAGGCCGTGAGGACGATGAGGGAAGATCGACGGCACATAATCAGGATGAAGTGCATCCTTCGAAGGTCGACCTGCAAAAATTAAACAAACAAACACAAAATGAGAAATAGTGACATCTTGACATCTTTAACAATAACAGTAAAATATCACTCATTCAGCCAAGCATTATCCTTAAATTTGCAATAATTTCTTTAACTTCACTGTAGCCCAAACATGCAACGGTAATAATCATAAACCTTACCTGAGACAAAATGATCAGAGCAGATCGTCCTTGAATTGACTGGACTCCAGTGGGATCGATCTTCATTCTCACGGCTGATCGCGGCCAACCACCGGTCTCTTCTCTATGGACTGCGTAGTCGTTTTGGGATTTCAAAGAAAGATCGTTTCTTATCTCTCGACAGACTGTGATTATGGCAGCCAAACGCTATACAGTTTCGAGGCATTTTAACTCTATAACAACTGATGAAGACCCACAGGTTATGTCGGCCTACAACAAACTGAAATATTCTCCGGAAAAAGAACATGCGAAAAAATAGCAAACCGTTCATAAATTCAGTGAAAGCTGCAACGCAACATAAGTAACAGTTGTGTGTATCGCGCATGTATACACATGTACAGTCACGTGAAAAAGTAAGTACACCCCATGTAAAGTTTTGACTTTTTCAACATATTTCAACATTCAGCTATTTGATCTTCATTTCAACAATATTGATAGATAAAGGTGATTTAATATAACAAATATCATGAAACATTTACATTTTGTAGGCCATTGTTTAATTTAAATAAACATAAATGCAAATTTCGCATGTGGAAAGAGTAAGTACACCCTTGGCTGTAATAGGTGGTATTGCCCCCTTTGGCAGAAACAACCTCAAGTAGGCGTTTCTTATAACTGTCTACCTGTCTCTGACATCGACTGGGAGAAATTTTTGCCCACTTCGCCATGCAGAATTCTTTCAGCTGTGCGATGTTTGAGGGGTTTCTTGCATGCACAGCTCGTTTCAAATCCCCCCACAACTTCTCGATGGGATTTAGATCCGGGCTTGGACTTGGCCATTCCAGAACCCTCCATTTCTTTCTTTTCAGCCATTCCTTGGTGGATGTACTGGTATGTTTAGGGTCATTGTCATGTTGCAAGGTCCACCTTCGCTTGAGCTTCAACTTTCTGACAGATGGCCTCACATTATCCTCAAGCACCCTCTGGTACAATGAAGAATTCATAGTGGATTCTATGATGGTGAGCTGCCCAAGCCCTGATGCAGCAAAGCTGCCCCAAACCATAATATTTCCACCACCATGCTTTACAGTTGGTATCAGGTTCTTGTGGTCAAATGCTGTCTTTGGTTTTCGCCAAACATGTCTTCTGCTACTGTGGCCAAATAGCTCTACCTTTGACTCATCTGTCCAGAGCACATTGTTCCAGAAGTGCTGGTCTTTGCCGAGGTGTTCATTGGCAAACTTTAGTCTTGCCCTGATGTTCTTTCTGGACAGCAAAGGTTTCCTCCTGGCACACCTTCCATGCAGATCAAATGTGTGCAGCCTCTTTCTAATGGTAGACTCGTGCACTTTGACATCAACAGTGGCAAGAGCTACCTGTAGGTCCCGTGATGACATTCTGGGGTTCTTAGAGACTTCTTTCAGCATCTTGCGGTCTGCTCTCGGGCTGAACTTGCTGGGGTGGCCTGGTCTGAACAAGTTGGCAGTTGTTTGGATTCTTCTCCACTTGTAGATGATCTTCCGGACAGTCGAATAATTGATTTCAAATTGTTTGGAGATATTTTAAAATCCCTTCCCAGACTCGTAGGCATCTATAACCTTCTTTCTGAAGAGCTCTTTTGATCTAGGCATGGTGACGCCACACACTTCAACAACAAAGAGCAAACCAAACTAAATGTCTGAGGTTTAAATAAGACAGGTTTCTCCAAGATACTCTCTAACGATGTTCTAATCATTTGCACCTGAGCTGGTGAACCTGATTCTAATTTTCGGTATTTGAAGTAGTGATAAATGTAAGGGTGTACTGTACTTACTTTTTCCACATGCGAAATTTGCATTTATGTTTGTTTAAATTATACAATGGACTACAAAATGTAAATGTTTCATGATATTTGTTATATTATATCACCTTTATTTATCAATATTGTTGAAATGAAGATCAATTAGCTGTATGTTGAAATATGTTGAAAAAGTCAAAACTTTACATGGGGTGTACTTACTTTTTCACGTGACTGTACGCACGCATTGCTACGCGTGTTTGCTTTCATCGGCCTTTCGGTTGTCATGTATCAGAGGGTGAAAGTACCCGGGTGTACTTTCGTACCTGGTGTGCTCGTGAGGTACATGTACACAGCCGCAAACTGAACATCCGGCCAGGCCGCCGGGTCGTTGATCCACGTACTTGCCGGTAACCGGTACAGACAAATTGCAAGGCCAATTGCGGATAATTTCTGTCTCGTAACTCTCTTTAGCTTCGCTTGGAAGATTGTCAAAATAGTTCTAAGACATGCTGATATAAGTGGCCAGTAGTATGTGACGAAAGTCGTAAGTTAAACCGTTGCAACAACACAAAATCTAGCACTTTCCTGCGCAAGTCTGCAAACACAAAGCACACACACTGCAAGCGTGCGGCGTGATTGTTTTAATCGCTCTACGGCACGTGACGCCGTTACTAAGCGGAAGTGATCTCATCTCCGCCCCCACCCATAGCTTACCTCTTCCATCCGTGGAGAAGAGCTAGCTTCCCCGCGTGGCTTTTACCTGAGAAACCGATTAAATTTAATGACGCACCTATCGCATCGTGCAAGCCCAATCGACTATACAAAATTTTCGCGTCAGACTAAAACATTTTGCGTTCAAATGGCGGGCGCGATGTACGCCCGACCGTGTCGATGTCTCGACAAAAAAAATTGTCCGGCGGGCCCAGATCCTCACTCTTGACACCAGTTGGCACGCGGACCCTTTGGTTAATACCAGGGCTCGCGGATGGACCAAAACGGATTTACTTGAGGCGACGATCAACACGGATTCGGCTATAAAAACGTGGGGGGAAGAAGGGAAATGGAAGGCTGCGACAAAAGCACTTACCTGGAGGGCGCCGACTGCGGCTTTGTTCCTGCAGGGAATTAATGAACCGAACTCGACAAACACAAGATTTCAAATGTACAAAAATAAAGATTTATTCACGGCACCCGAAACAATGAACGCGACGGTAATCAAATAAACTAAATCCTATACTGGGATCCCACACACCAGACTCAACAACAGACACAGGAATGAATTAATGGAAAAGAATTGTCTCGTCGTGTAAAATGTAAAATGGTGCGTGCAGCCTTATCTGTCCCTCGTCTTGTCTTGTCTGCCGTCCAACATGGCTCCGTTCGGCCCCGATGCACCCACGAGGTCCCTCGCTCCAGCACCACAGCACCGAGCACCGCTCCAAGCATAACGCAGATGGCGAGCCAATGCCTGCGAGGTCCGTACACCACTCCAAGCTTCAGAAGCACCGATTGCACACGACAGCCAGGGAAGGACGTGCTGCAAGAGGAAGCTGCACAAGCAGGAACCGCCGGACGTGCAAGACGAACTGCTGGATCTCCAAGGGTCAAGTAAGAAGAGAGCGAATGATGTCCAAGCATGAAGCGAAGAGAGCAAATGGCGTTCGGGGTGCCCTTAAATAACCTCCCCGGTGAAGTCAGCCTTGGTGCGCCACCCAATCAGCGCCTTCCACCGGACCTTCCAGCTTCGCGCCTCTCGTGCTTGTTGGCTGGAGGTCCGCGCCTACCACGCTGCCCATCACTCGTTCCCTGTAGCGTGGTCATAGCATGTGGCACTCGATGTGGCTAGGCCTGTCGGAGGTGTAACTGGCGGCGGCCATCATCGGCAGTGTCCTGGCCTGGTTTCCTTTTGCCTGTTCTCTTCCGAAGTCCTTGTCAGGGAAGGGAATTATTTAATGTTGCGCTAAGGGCCTGTCTAAATGTCTATGTTGGTGTGCATTGCCATAAGGGACAAAGGTTTGGCTACCAGGTTTGACACACAGGGGCTGTTATCTTTAATCCCTACTCTATCTAACACTCGAACATCCTGGTATGTTCACAGGTATACTCTTGCCCGACAAACCGGACTAAACACAGACTTATTACAGGGTAGATTCCCTATCGCGACAGTCGAATACCTACCTATACAGATCTACCTGGCTCTAGATATTGCTTTACCCCCAGACATAACAGTATTGAGATTAGGGTGGTCCACAGATATATGTAATATTTAATACTATTAAAAATCCATGCTCCACAAGGCTGCCCTTGTTCCTATGTTTCTAAAGATCATATGAACCAAACATGAGGTCAATTGGAACTTATTTAGACTTTGCTCAAAAAATAACATTTTTAATTTATCCTGTTTTTTTTCAGATGGCAGAAACTCGCAGCTCTTCCACAGTTTGGTTGCTGGGCAAGTCTGAAAAGGAAATAATATGTGGGGCACCACCAACCAAAGGACACACATTGCAGAAAATGGTGTACCATCACATACAAGAACACCATACAGTTCGTGAAAGTGCCAAACTTAGTGTACAAGCTGTGTGTGCATACTGGGAGAAGCACGAATTCCAGTGCAGAGAGTAGATTCCTGTGAGCACCAACTTTTGAAGTTGTATGATGCCTACAAACTGGTAAAGAACAATAGAACCAAGACATTCAAAAACTATAGAGTGAAGGAGCAGATGTTCAAAGATGATCTTCAATCCCTCTTCGATATCTCACCAAATGATGCGCTTGAGAAAATGACGAATGAAGAAGACAAAGCATTCCTTATCATGCAGCGTGAGGATCCCTCAAATTCATGTATGGGTTCTGTGGACAACACTCTGGCAGTGAAGGAGAACAGAAAGCGTATCAGGCTTGAGAATGAAGATAAAAGAGAGAAGAAACATGCTGCTGAGACTGTAACAGCAATGCAATCTGTTCCATCAACATCGGCTGTGGTTGATGATGATGATGAGTCTGAGATCGAAAGCTCCGATTCAGGGGACGATGAATTCAAACTGCAAAGTCCATCTTCTGCCAAACAGGCGAAAAAGGCTCCCATCAAGGTGATCACTCCAGCAATAGTGGCAACTCTGGACAGAGTAAATCTCTGATCGGCGTGCTATGTTTGTGGCCAGTGCTTTTGCACAATCTCTTGGTCATACCATTGAAGACAAGTGCAAGCCAACAATAATAAATAAATTGAGTAATTGAAAATAGATAATTATCTATGAATTGATGGATGATGCTAAAAATTCTGTATCTTATTATTTATTAAAATTTGTCAACATTTTGGGAAACCTCTAAATATTGTCCAATCAAGCTCAAATTTTCACCACAAACTACTTTCTTCAATAGGACTAGGGGCAGGCTTGTGGAGAAATGAAAATCCAATCTTCAAATTGTTGGACCACCCTAATAGAGATCAGTGATTTCACATCTGTTCTTTAAATAATAACAACAAAATAACTACTTTTTCGTGCATTTCATAATTGTTTTTTAAACAACGACAACAGGAACAAAATAACTATTTGTCTGTGCGTTTCACAATTGTTTTTTAAACAATAACAACAAAATAACTATTTGTTCATGTGTTTCACAATTGTTTTTTAAACAATATCAACAAAATAACTATTTGTTCATGCGTATCACAATTGTTTTTTAAACAATAACAAAAAAACGATTTGTTCATGTGTTTCACAATTGTTTTTTAAACAATAACAACAAAATAACTATTTGTTCGTGCTTTTCACAATTGTTTTTTAAACAATAACAAAATAACTATTTGTTCAAGCATTTCACAATTGTTTTTTTTAAACAATAACAACAAAATAACTATTTGTTCGTGTGTTTCACAATTGTTTATTAAACAATAACAAAATAACTATTTGATCGTGCGTTTCACAATTGTTTTTTAAACAATAACAACAAAATAACTATTTGTTCATGCGTATCACAATTGTTTTTTAAACAATAACAAAAAAACGATTTGTTCATGTGTTTCACAATTGTTTTTTAAACAATAACAACAAAATAACTATTTGTTCGTGTTTTTCACAATTGTTTTTTAAACAATAACAAAATAACTATTTGTTCAAGCATTTCACAATTGTTTTTTTAAACAATAACAACAAAATAACTATTTGTTCGTGTGTTTCACAATTGTTTATTAAACAATAACAAAATAACTATTTGATCGTGCGTTTCACAATTGTTTTTTAAACAATAACAACAAAATAACTATTTGATCGTGCGTTTCACAATTGTTTTTTAAACAATAACAACAAAATAACTATTTGTTCGTGCGTTTCACAATTGTTTTTTAAACAATGACAACAGTAACAAAATAACTACTTGTTCGTGTGTTTCACAATTGTTTTTTAAACAATAACAACAAAATAACAATTTGTTCATGTGTTTCACAATTGTTTTTTAAACAATAACAAAATAACTACTTGTTCGTGTGTTTCACAATTGTTTTTTAAACAATAACAACAAAATAACTATTTGTTCATGCATTTCACAATTGTTTTTTAAACAATAACAACAAAATAACTATTTGTTCGTGCGTTTCACAATAGTTTTTTTTAAACAATTAAAAAAAAAACTTTTTCGTGCGTTTCACAATTGTTTTTTCAACAATAACAAAATAACTATTTGTTCGTGTGTTTCACACACTGAATTGGTTTCACATCTGTTCTTTAAACACCAACAACATTGTTTACTGTACTGCTGGTTGGGTTTTCCCTCAGATTTTTAAAAATCAAGTCTTTCAGTACAGTAACCCTACGTACTGTACTTTGCCCATTTGTTAGTCAATAAGTTTCTAGTTAGTGACGACAATGTCGAGTCTGGTTAATTAGACGAGGTTTTATTTTGTTGTGTAATTCGTCCTTGATTTTCCTGGATTTTGTCTGGTCCACAGAGTTTATAATACATTTACCTCACTTGCCATGCCTCCCGAGGTGCCACGCGTCATTCGTTAGTTTGACTTTGACGTTTCCTCGAGGTAAAGGTAAAAACAATTGCCTCGTATAAAATGTCACCTTCTACATACATTACCATGAAGGTGTGAAGTGTCATGTTTGAATACAAATGAAAGCGATTTTTATTGTTCCGGTATATGACTGTGTATTTTAATGTAAGGGTGTTGATGTTTATATCCCCAATGAGTCACTGATCAATGTTGTTTATTGGCCTCCGGGTCCCAAGGTTGCTCCATCATGTTTTTCAATCTGGACGGGATTTCCCCCATGCATCAGGTTCCTACATAAACGAGCCGTCCTCACTTCCTCTGTTATTGTGACGAGACGTCATCACGATCACATTGTGCACGTGAGTAATAAAATAAACACTTGTACATTTATAATGTTCGCAATATTCATCATTCATGTATTTCATAAAATAATCTCCGGTCTAAACGAACATTTAAATAAATTATAGATTTTGGGTCAACTTTGTGTCCTGTTTGGTGTTCCCATCTCAGTACATGACTCGTGATGCTGGGTTGTGTCCTGTTATGGTGTTCCCATCTGAGTACCGCACATGACTCGTGATGCTGGGTTGTGTCCTGTTTGGTGTTCCCACCTGAGTACATTACTCGTGATGCTGGGTTGTGTCCTGTTATGGTGTTCCCATCTGAGTACATTACTCGTGCTGCTGGGTTGTGTCCTGTTAATATGGTGTTCCCATCTGAGTACATGACTCGTGATGCTGGGTTGTGTCCTGTTATGGTGTTCCCATCTGAGTACATTACTCGTGATGCTGGGTTGTGTCCTGTCATGGTGTTCCCATCTGAGTACATAACTCGTGATGCTGGGTTGTGTCCTATTTGGCGTTCCCATCTGAGTACATGACTCGTGATGCTGGGTTGTGTCCTGTTATGGTGTTCCCATCTGAGTACATTAATCGTGCTGCTGGGTTGTGTCCTGTTATGGTGTTCCCATCTGAGTACATTACTCGTGCTGCTGGGTTGTGTCCTGTTTGGTGTTCCCATCTGAGTACATGACTCGTGATGCTGGGATGTGTCCTGTTTGGTGTTTCCATTTGAGCACATGACTCGTGATGCTGGGTTGTGTCCTGTTTGGTGTTCCCATCTGAGTACATGACTCGTGATGCTGGGATGTGTCCTGTTTGGTGTTCCCATCTGAGTACATGACTCGTGATGCTGGGATGTGTCCTGTTTGGCGTTCCCATCTGAGTACATGCCTCGTGATGCTGGGTTGTGTCCTGTTTGGTGTTCCCATCTCAGTACATGACTCGTGATGCTGGGATGTGTCCTGTTTGGCGTTCCCATCTGAGTACATGCCTCGTGATGCTGGGTTGTGTCCTGTTTGGTGTTCCCATCTGAGTACATAACTCGTGATGCTGGGTTGTGTCCTGTTTGGTGTTCCCATCTGAGTACATGACTCGTGATGCTGGGTTGTGTCCTGTTATGGTGTTCCCATCTGAGCACATGCCTCGTGATGCTGGTTTGTATCCTGTTTGGTGTTCCCACCTGAGTACATGACTCGTGATGCTGGGTTGTGTCCTCTTTGGTGTTCCCATCTGAGTACATGACTCGTGATGCTGGGTTGAGTACTGTTTGGTGTTCCCATATGAGTACATTACTCGTGCTGCTGGGTTGTGTCCTCTTTGGTGTTCCCATCTGAATACATGACTCGTGATGCTGGGTTGAGTACTGTTTGGTGTTCCCACCTGAGTACATGACTCGTGATGCTGGGTTGTGTCCTCTTTGGTGTTCCCATCTGAGTACATGACTCGTGATGCTGGGTTGAGTACTGTTTGGTGTTCCCATATGAGTACATGCCTTGTGATGCTGGGTTGTGTCCTGTTTGGTGTTCCCATCTCAGTACATGACTCGTGATGCTGGGTTGTGTCCTGTTATGGTGTTCCCATCTGAGCACATGCCTCGTGATGCTGGTTTGTATCCTGTTTGGTGTTCCCACCTGAGTACATGACTCGTGATGCTGGGTTGTGTCCTGTTTGGTGTTCCCATCTGAGTACATGACTCGTGATGCTGGGTTGTGTCCTGTTTGGTGTTCCCATCTGAGTACATGACTCGTGATGCTGGGTTGAGTACTGTTTGGTGTTCCCATCTGAGTACATGACTCGTGATGCTGGGTTGTGTCCTGTTTGGTGTTCCCATCTGAGTACATGACTCGTGATGCTGGGTTGTGTCCTGTTTGGTGTTCCCATCTGAGTACATGACTCGTGATGCTGGGTTGAGTACTGTTTGGCGTTCCCATATGAGTACATGCCTTGTGATGCTGGGTTGTGTCCTGTTTGGTGTTCCCCATCTGAGTATTGTTGCGAATATGGAATTTGACCTCCATATCCGCTTGTAAATATTCCCCTATCTTCTCCGATACTCCCCAACTCTCCCCTTACCCCATTCCCTAGTCCCATTGTCTGTAAACAACACCCATTAGAGCCGATCTTCCCCTTCATTCCCCCATTAAATGTCGTGCCCAGGTCCCCCGCACCACACGTAGACAATTATAGGACATCTTGCTAGTTATTCTTAATCTATGTCAGTTAAGGACTTGTTTCCATTAATTATGACTCTTCGTTGCACCAGAATGTGATGATATGGCACCAGTAGGAGTTTAGGACCTTCCCATACCTCCCCGCATCTCTTCCCATCATCTCAAGCTCCAACAACAACCACAACAACAGCGGCTTTGCGTCCTCACTCCGGCTCGGTTGGCCGCCATTGAACATGTGCTCGACGGGGTTACCCAGAAGGGGGCTCCCTGTCGGCCCCTCGTCAAGGGCGGAGCCGGTAACCCCCGCACCCAATGAGAAGCCATGGGCCGATGCCATATGGGGCGGAGCTAACGAGCGAGGGCGTGACTCCCCGCCGGATATACGCGGCCCCGCGCCGGACGTGACGTGAGATGCGCCCCGAGCTTGGAAGGAAAAGACGCCACCCTCCCGAGCGCTGAGCGACCTCCCCAGCTTGAGACCAAAGTCGCGACCCACAAGCGCTGTGATACCTTCACGCATCTCTGGACACCACCGTACGTGATCCTGCCCTGAGCACAGGTGCACCTGGAGCGATCGCTACCCGCTTTCCTGGCCATCAAACCCCGTGTGAGTGAGCCTTGTCCCGCGTTTACCTGTCGTCTGTCCGGGGATAATATAAGTGTGTTTAAGTGCCCACCTTCCTATGTTTCCCTCTTGTCCCTGTAATCTAAACCTTCCGCATTATTGTAATAACAACCTTTGAGAACCGTATCCCTGGTGTCGTGTCGTATTAATTCCAGCCGTGTGTCTTCTTTTTCCTTCATTGGTCTAGCATAGCGCGACTAGTCAACCCCGGGTGCAATCGGGGTAACTTGTACGGATACGGCGGCCATCCCGCTCGGCCCACCATACCATCAAAGTCGTATCTGTAACAATTGGTGTCGAGGAGTGGAATTCGAACCCGGGACTAAATTAGTTAGGCCCAAATTTTGGGAGGGAAAATCGAGCCGGAGCGCGTACGGCGCTCGACCGAATCGATTCGGAGCGCGTTTCCCGCGCGAAATTATAACGGCGAAATTTCAATTTGTTTTACGAAAATAAAAAATAAAAACCGAATTTTGAAAGTCGCGCTATGGCGGATCAAGACAGCTGGGGTCCGGTAAAGGAGAGTGAGGTAGGGTCGATCCAGGACCAAAATGAGGGACAGGAGGAGAGCGAAGCAGTGAGGGCGGCAGGTTCGCAAAATAGCGCCGTCACGCACGAAGAAGCGGGCGCGCAAAATGGCGCCTCGCTGGTCACCGTGCCCGCGACCGAAGTAGCGCCGCTGGGAAGATTGGAACTTTTTTTTATACAAATGACGGCCCTTATGGAAAAGAATAGTGAGCGATTGGAAAACCAAATGGGGGTAATGGGGAACCGGATGGATGCTCAGGGTGAGCGATTGGAGGGCCAAATGAGGGGTACCGGTGAGGGATTAGAAAAGAAATTTGAGGGGTTAGACAACGGGATAAAAGAAGTAAAGAATGGGTTAACGGGGGTAGAAAACAGAATGGCCGCTCAAGAGAATCAGATAGAGGGAGTGAAACATGGGTTAACGGGGGTAGAAAACAGAATGGCCGCTCAAGAGAATCAGATAGAGGGAGTGAAACATGGGTTAACGGGGGTAGAAAACAGAATGGCCGCTCAAGAGAATCAAATAGAGGGAGTGAAAAATGGGTTAGAGGGGTTAGAAAACAGTATGGAAGGCAAATTGAGGGACATGAGGGACCAAGCGGAAAGGGAAGTTAAACAAATGGAGCAGCAGATAGAGGGGGTCAGAATGGGGGTAGAAACCAAACTGGATGCTCACAGGGAGGAAATGGAGCAGATGAGGGTGGCATCTGGGCAGGAGATGCAAGTGATGGGAGAGTAGATCAGAAGAGGAGTGAGTGAGGAGGTCGGAGGAGTGCGCGAGGAGGTGAGGCACTGTGAGGAGCACATGGAGAAGGAGGTGAGAAAGGGGACTGTAAAGTTACAAGGGGGCATAGAGGACCTGACGCAGGAGGTGGAGCAGCTGACGGTGGGACAGACGGAGTTAGTGGAGCAGGTTCAAAGGAACACTGCGGTATTAGGAGGTTTAAAGGCGACACAGAAAGAACTAAAAGATGACTTGGTAGCGACGAAGAGGGAATGTCAGATGGTACGTGGGGGACTGACAACGAGGTTGGACGAGGTGATAGAGGTAATGGAGACGAAGGACCGGCAGGTGAGGACGCACATGGAAACGGTCAAGGTAGCCATGGAGGACGAGCTTGAGGAGACGTACCGGGGAATAAAAGAGGTGAGGCACAAATTAGAAGAAGTGGAAGAAGGGGTGAGCGAAATTAAGAAGCGACGGAGAGGGGATAACAAAGAGATAAAAGAGGAGATAAAAGAATTGGTCCAAAGTCTGTGTTTGGATCGTGATGTGCTCGTTAACCGGATGAGGGATTCGCAGGTGATGGAGGAGAAGCGAAGAGGAAGAGGACCCGGTGTAAGTGGTGACCAATATGGTCGTGCGTATGATGCGCCAGGTGATTTAAGAGGCTTGGGGGTCGAGATAGACCCGGGTGTTCGTGAGAGGCCGTTGGTGAAGTGTGCGACAGGTCTGGTGTGCGAAAATGGAGGTGTGCAAGAAAGTCCGACTCTGGGGTGTGTGAGGAAAAAGTGCGTGCCAAGGAGTGAGTGTGCTGGCGAGAGTGAGTCGGTCGTAGCGCGTGTGCGAGGGAGCACATGGAAGCGTGGTGTGGTGAGTGTTACAGAGGGTGTGACCGGAGAGTGTGCGCAAGAGTGTGCGCGAGAAAGGTGTGTGACGGCCAGGTGCATGAGGAAAGAGTGCGCTGTCAGAAGTAAGGAAGAGTGTCCACCTGTGGTGAGTGTTACAGAGGGTGTAACGGGAGAGTGTGCGCGAGAAAGGTGTGTGACGGACAGGTGCATGAGGAAATAGTGCGCTGTCAGAAGTAAGGAAGAGTGTCCACCTGTGGTGAGTGTTACAGAGGGTGTAACGGGAGAGTGTGCGCGAGAAAGGTGTGTGACGGACAGGTGCATGAGGAAAGAGTGCGCTGTCAGAAGTAAGGAAGAGTGTCCACCTGTGGTGAGTGTTACAGAGGGTGTAACGGGAGAGTGTGCGCGAGAAAGGTGTGTGACGGACAGGTGCATGAGGAAAGAGTGTGCTGTCAAGAGTAAGGGTGAGTGCGTTGTCACGAGTGGAGGTGAAAGTAGTGAGAGTGACATGGAGCGTGAGTTAGTTGTGACAGGTGAGCGAGGATGTACACCTGGGATGGAAGGATGCACACCTGGAATGGTAGAGCGTGAGTGGGAATGCACGCTGGAGTTGGTGGTGAGGCACGTGGTTGGGTGTGCGAATGAGAGCACACCTGTGATTGTCACAGAGGAGGTGACCGAGGAGGGGGCGCGAAGAGGTGTATTGGTGAGGTGTGCTACCAACGAGTGTGTGCCAAAGTGTTCGGTGGTCAGGTGTGTGACCAAGGCGGTGAGTGGAATGGGTGTACCTGGGTGTGTAAGGAACGGTACGAGGGGCATGGAAACGGCTGGATGTGTGAGCAAGGAACGGGCTGCGGGATGTAAGCATGCAGGTGAAGCATCGACGTTAGACGGGGTAGAGTTTAGAACGACTTATAGCCGAGTCGGGCCCTCGGTGCGTGCTGGGCCTCGCTTTGAACGGCCGCGTCCAGGCTCCACTAGGCGGAGCTGGCAGCCCGATAGAAAGGGTCGTCATGGCGACCACTTTTTGGTGAGACGTGCCGGCAGGTCGAGATCGGGGCATTGGATGGCTCCACGCCGAGGTGGTGCGTGGGATCTCGGCACGGGTAAGCCCCCGTCCCTGCACCGAGTGCCGGACGCATCCAGCCGCTGGCACAAAACAACCAGCATCCATTGCTTGGCTTTACGAAGCCAGGCTTTGGACAGGAATTGGCGCACCGAGAGGCAGTAGTGAGTCGACTGGGTGATGAGGTTAGTGTTTTGGACCCAAAATTAGAGAGAAACAAAATTTGATGATTGGCAAGGGATTGGCAGTAGTGATTGGCAGATGATGGGCAGTGATTGGCAAATTTTTAATTTGTTGAAATTTGATGTGCAAAATTGGTAGTGAGAGACCCCCGATGTGGTGGGATGGCAAATCCACCATCCCTCACAGGGGGGGCAAAGGAGCACTAGATTATGGGGTGTATGGCAGTGAAAACTAGCCCGGGTGGGTTAGGATATGGTGTGTAGGGATCTAGCGAAGATTGACATTAGGTGACGTTAAGTTTAGTTAGTGACTGATACCTGTAGTGGGGACGCAGGTAGATTAGTATGGATGATAATGACGAGGGAGCGCAATAGTTTAAAGGGACGACTGGGAAGCGCAAGTTTCAGAAGGGAGTAGTTAGCTGAGATGATGCCGTGTGTGTGAGGATGGAACAGGTGTGATTGCACAGGTGTGCAACTGGACAGGTGTGTGGAGCAGTGTATGAGTAATGAGTGTGTGGATCAGCGCGAATGCGCTTGGGGAGAGAAGGGTGCAGGTGGCACCAGGTGTGAGAGCACAGGTGTGCAGGTACAGGTGTGTGGAGAGAGTTGGAGTAAGTGGTACGGAGTGGTGTGCATGGTGCGAAGGTGTGGATGGGGGAAGAGTGGACCCCTTTCACGAATACCCGGGGCGGGTAGTGTAAGTGTTAGGTAGAGGGTATAGGTAAGTTGTGGTTGGATATTGGCATTTGTGGTGCGGTTGCAGAATGGTGTTGTGAATGGGTGCATTAGTGTTGTGGAAATGGCTGGGCGTGTAGCCTGTTAGTGTGTGTAGTTGGTTGGGCACTCCACCACTGTGAGGATGTCGGCCAGGTGAGGCCGCAGGTGGGCTCTGGGAGCCGGTAGTTGTGAGTGGGTGCCTGAGGATCCCGGGTGTGGATCGGGCAGCCCAGTGCCAGAGAGGGCACGGAGTGGGGAGAGCGCCAGAGGGCCTTCCCCAGGTAGATAGGTTAGGGTAAGGAGCAGGTAAGCTCGGAGGCAACTGCAGTGGTGGAGGGGTGCAGGTGGGTAGACCCACTGGGAGAGGTACACGTCGCAGCCCAGAAATTGTACGAGGGCACCGGGAGATGAATCGGGGGAGTGAGACCCCAAATTGAAGAGCACCACAGTTTGGCCAATGGGAATTGGTTTTTAGAACCCATAGTGTAAGAGGGCCAATGGTTTGGCCGGAGAAAGACCCCGGGTAGTGTAAAGTTGTTAAAGTCATTTAGGAAATAGTTAGGATTGAAGAACCTGTCGCACCATACGCAGCCACTTACCTGTGGTGATGATGATGACTCCACACCTGTGTTTTCTTTGTTTTGTTGCAGGAGATGAATCGCTGTGTGGATTTGTGAGACGCATCACGACGTGGATGAGACATTGGGGTGATTCCATCTCTCCCTCCCTAGGAGGGACTGATGATGAATTGGTAATGGCAAATTTTGATGTTGAGTTGAAAATGGCAAATTTTGATGAGAGTTGAAAATGGCAAATTTGATTGGTTAGGAGGGAGAGAAGACGAATTTGGTATATGGGAGGAACGGGGAAGACAGTAGGGATGTTTGTGGATTTGTAAAGTAGATGTTTATGGGTAGTGTTGTGTTTTGTTGATACAGTAAGGGGTAAGGGAGGGGCCATGTAGGTTACCTGGTGGGGGGGGCGTACGGTAGGAACGTACCTGTCTCACCTGGTTCCCATGTGCCCCCAGTGTGCATCACCTTGCATTGCGTGCACTTTTGCGCCCTTACCACCTTGCTCACTTGTCTTGTTTTTGTCTCCCACCTCCGAGGATCTGGCTTTGGGGTAGAGAGAGAGGAGAGAGAGGTGCTGGCGACGCAGTTGTGGGCCTGCACTTTCGCTGCTTGCTGCCGGGATCGATACACCATATGGACCGCAATGTTTGTGGCCACCCACGATGGACCGCAGTTCGTTTGCGGCCAAGCACCACCCGGGGATGGACCTATGGGTCAACGTGGCACCTATGCCATACAGGTGAACCACTTTTAAGTAACACCAAGTGCACCACAAGAAGAGCAAGAGACACCTGCAGGGTTAGGGGTTGTCGAATTTATTTTTATTCCAATGAACAATGGTGACTGCACCGATTGGTGGTGGGGTGGTGCTTTTGATGCGCGGGAAGGGTGCTCTGCACGTTATTAAAGGCCGTCGGCCACAGAGCACTCGTGGGTTGGTGTATCGATGTTGGCAAGCGCGCTCTCTCTATGCATAACATCTGCATGTGTTCCTCCAAAGACAGGTCCTGGATCGTAGTGTAAATATCAGCGTAGTCTTGTAAATAATGCTCCCTACCGGCTGTATGTTTAGTTTGAGAATTCTTTCCGGATTCGGTTATCCTGTGGGTGTGTTTCTGTGAGGAGAAGGGTGCAACGTCGCAGGGGGACATATTTACTCATTTGTGAATATCTGTAAAACTGTCGCACTCAGGGTAGAGTTAATAGTAGAGGGAACTACATTGCGTGCCACACTAAAGTAGGTAAAAATTTATCGGGTCGGGACGCCCCGAGGGTAGAGAAGGGTGCAATGTTGCGAATATGGAATTTGACCTCCATATCCGCTTGTAAATATTCCCCTATCTTCTCCGATACTCCCCAACTCTCCCCTTACCCCATTCCCTAGTCCCATTGTCTGTAAACAACACCCATTAGAGCCGATCTTCCCCTTCATTCCCCCATTAAATGTCGTGCCCAGGTCCCCCGCACCACACGTAGACAATTATAGGACATCTTGCTAGTTATTCTTAATCTATGTCAGTTAAGGACTTGTTTCCATTAATTATGACTCTTCGTTGCACCAGAATGTGATGATATGGCACCAGTAGGAGTTTAGGACCTTCCCATACCTCCCCGCATCTCTTCCCATCATCTCAAGCTCCAACAACAACCACAACAACAGCGGCTTTGCGTCCTCACTCCGGCTCGGTTGGCCGCCATTGAACATGTGCTCGACGGGGTTACCCAGAAGGGGGCTCCCTGTCGGCCCCTCGTCAAGGGCGGAGCCGGTAACCCCCGCACCCAATGAGAAGCCATGGGCCGATGCCATATGGGGCGGAGCTAACGAGCGAGGGCGTGACTCCCCGCCGGATATACGCGGCCCCGCGCCGGACGTGACGTGAGATGCGCCCCGAGCTTGGAAGGAAAAGACGCCACCCTCCCGAGCGCTGAGCGACCTCCCCAGCTTGAGACCAAAGTCGCGACCCACAAGCGCTGTGATACCTTCACGCATCTCTGGACACCACCGTACGTGATCCTGCCCTGAGCACAGGTGCACCTGGAGCGATCGCTACCCGCTTTCCTGGCCATCAAACCCCGTGTGAGTGAGCCTTGTCCCGCGTTTACCTGTCGTCTGTCCGGGGATAATATAAGTGTGTTTAAGTGCCCACCTTCCTATGTTTCCCTCTTGTCCCTGTAATCTAAACCTTCCGCATTATTGTAATAACAACCTTTGAGAACCGTATCCCTGGTGTCGTGTCGTATTAATTCCAGCCGTGTGTCTTCTTTTTCCTTCATTGGTCTAGCATAGCGCGACTAGTCAACCCCGGGTGCAATCGGGGTAACTTGTACGGATACGGCGGCCATCCCGCTCGGCCCACCATACCATCAAAGTCGTATCTGTAACAGTATGTATGTGGCTCTCGATGCTGGGTTGAGTACTGTTTGGTGTTCCCATATGAGTACATGCCTTGTGATGCTGGGTTGTGTCCTGTTTGGTGTTCCCCATCTGAGTACATGCCTCGTGATCCTGGGATGTGTCCTGTTTGGTGTTCCCATCTGAGTACATGCCTCGTGATCCTGGGATGTGTCCTGTTTGGTGTTCCCATATGAGTACATGCCTCGTGATGCTGGGTTGTGTCCTGTTTGGTGTTCCCCATCTGAGTACATGCCTCGTGATGCTGGGGTGTGTCCTGTTTGGTGTTCCCATCTGAGTACATGACTCGTGATGCTGGGTTGAGTACTGTTTGGCGTTCCCATATGAGTACATGCCTTGTGATGCTGGGTTGTGTCCTGTTTGGCGTTCCCATATGAGTACATGCCTTGTGATGCTGGGTTGTGTCCTGTTTGGTGTTCCCCATCTGAGTATGTATGTGGCTCTCGATGCTGGGTTGAGTACTGTTTGGTGTTCCCATATGAGTACATGCCTTGTGATGCTGGGATGTGTCCTGTTTGGTGTTCCCATCTGAGTACATGCCTCGTGATGCTGGGGTGTGTCCTGTTTGGTGTTCCCATTTGAGTACATGCCTCGTGATGCTGGGTTGTGTCCTGTTTGGTGTTCCCATATGAGTACATGCCTCGTGATGCTGGGGTGTGTCCTGTTTGGTGTTCCCATATGAGTACATGCCTTGTGATGCTGGGATGTGTCCTGTTTGGTGTTCCCATCTGAGTACATGCCTCGTGATGCTGGGGTGTGTCCTGTTTGGTGTTCCCATATGAGTACATGCCTCGTGATGCTGGGTTGTGTCCTGTTTGGTGTTCCCATATGAGTACATGCCTCGTGATGCTGGGTTGTGTCCTGTTTGGTGTTCCCCATCTGAGTATGTATGTGGCTCTCGGTGCTGGGATTCCAGGCTCAAATTCCATGAACTGTGTACTCTGGGTTTGTCCATAATTGTCTACTAATGTCCAAGTATACTTGCTCGCAATGTCCTTATTAGCCTGTCCAGAGGTGTGTGTGTGTGTGTGTGTGTGTGTGTGTGTGTGTGTGTGTGTGTGTGTGTGTGTGTGTGTGTGTGTGTGTGTGTGTGTGTGTGTGTGTGTGTGTGTGTGTGTGTGTGTGTGTGTGTGTGCGTTCGTATTATATAAAAGTGTGTGCACGTATATGTGTGCAAGTTGCTTTTGTTGACTGGTATTGTTGACAATTAACATTGTATTTTGTTATATTGATGCTGCACTATTAATTTGTGATTGGAATGATGCTGTTTGGAATAAAAATACATGGAGATTTAGTTTAAAGGAAATGACGAGAGTTTCTACCCGTGACATTCACGGATTCCTCATTTGCAGTTTCACCATTGACTGGGTAAAGAAACATTCAGACTGGGTACATTTTTTGTCCAAGTCCTTCTAAAACCGCCTGTCAATGCCTGATGTTTGACTGAAGGTGACACAGGAGTGTGGAATTTATTGGTTCATGTTCTAGCATTCTCGTTTCCACATCGTTTGTTTGATTCTGGCTTCCCACCCGTAAGTAGCCCAGGTACCTCACAAAACATATCCATAAATATATATATATATATCTATATATACATATATATATATATATATATATATACTAGCAGAAGTACCCGGCATTGCCGGGCGGGGGAGGGGAGGGGAGGGGAACGGGGGGAGGGGGAGGGGAACGGGGGGGGGGGGGGGGGGGGAGCGAGCCCCTTGGCAAAGCGAGCGATTTTTTTTTTCATAGCGTCATAGTGTTCATAGCATCATAGCGTCATCACGTGATCGCTCTGAGCGAATCAGCGCCCACCTGCTCTGATTCCGTTGATTCCGTGCGCTGAAATGCGCTGAGGTAAATATGAATAAAAAATATGCATCGTCAAATATTTTGAGTTCGGCCATGTTCGTCCCACGCTCAATGGCCATGTCTATGTCAAATATCAAGCACGTAAGCCTCTCCGTTTAGGAGTCTATCGGTAACATTACACACACACACACACACACACACACACACACACACACACACACACACACACACACACACACACACTGTGTTTTATATATATAGATATATATATTTATATATATATATTGGATAACCAGTCGAAGGATAACCAGTCTAACCAGTCGTTATATATATATATATATATATATATATATACAGTGAAACCTTGACTTATGAGTTTAATTCGTTCTGTGACCGAGCTCGTAACTCAATTTGCTCGTTTCTCAAATTAAATTTCCCCATTAAAATGAATTGAAATGCTATTAATCCGTTCCAGCCCCCCAAAAACCACACCAATTTTTTTTGAAATACAGTATATATATATAAATATCTCGCGCTTTATATTTCACCTGTATGCAGCATACAAGTTGGCAGGATGGCCTGGACTGGAGGTACGCACACTTGACTCTAAACTGTCCAGCCTGGGTTTGAATCCCGACCCAGCTATAACCTGTCATGGGTGAATCACAGGCAGGGTGATTCATCAATGTGTGTACCGCTAAACTGGGCGCCCCGTTTGCGTCCCATTAGTTGTTGGATGTTAAGGATCTCACCGTGTCTTCCACAAAGAGAAGGCGAGCTATCGCCGGCACTCTCAACAAGTTGTGGCCTGGCATGCTCTTCTCCTCTGCCGTTATATACATCCTCCGCAGCATCTTTTTCCAGAAGAGCCCTGTCTCGTCACAGTTGAAGATTTGCTGGGGGATGTATCGTTCGGCTTCTATCAGTTCGGCAAAAGTTATAATAAAATCTTCAGCTGCCTTCACATCCGAGCTTGCTGCCTCACCATGCCTGACGACGGAGTGAATGCCGGTCCTCTTCTTAAAATTATCAAACCATCCCCGACTGGCTTTGAATGACTCTTCCGATGCCTCGTCCGTTGATGTTCCCGCCGTCTGCTGCACCAAATCCCCGTAAATGTCTCGTGCCTTCTCACAGATGATGCTCTCGGTCACGGTATCTCCTGCGAGCTGCTTCTCCGTCAACCACACAAACAACAACTTCTCCATCTCTTCATGGACAGAGGTCCGGAGCTTTGAAATAATCTTAACGCCCTTGGCTGGCGTTATAGCCTTTATCGACTCCTTCTGCTTCAAAATCGTACATATCGTAGAAGTACTACGATCGTACTGCCTCGCCAAGTCGACAACACGCACACCTCGCTCATGTTTTTCGACGATTACGTGTTTTATATCCAAGCTCGCTCGCAACTCAGATCTCGGCTCGCATCACAAAGCAAAAAATCGACCGAGCGACGGCTCGTATCTCGGAAAACTCGTAAGTTGGTGCACTCGTAAGTCAAGGTTTCACTGTGTGTATATATATATACAACAACAACAACATGCATTTTAAAGGCCATTTTCCCTGCATGAGCGGGGGTTAGCCCTGCAGTCCCTATGACAATCTTCTCCATTTTGCCCTATTTTCTGCATCTCTCCTTGTTAACCCCCTTGCCCGGATTTCTTCTTCCACCATCTTTAGCCAAGTCTTTCTCGGTCTTCCCCGTCCTCTACTTCCTTCTACATTCATTTCCATCACTCTTCACAACCAGTCACTTTCATCCTTCCTCAACACATGACCAAACCATCTCAACCTGTTCATCTTCACAGCATCATTCACAGGATCTATTCCCATCATCTTTCGCAATTCATCATTTGTCTTCCTCTCTCTCAACGATACTCCGCACATCCATCGAACCATTTGCATTTCCACCCGTTCCAACCTTCATTGCTGCTCTACGTTCATTACCCATGTCTCGCTCCCATAAATCATAACACTTCTCACACATGCAGCATACACCTTTCCCTTCAGCTTCAACGACACTCCCCTCCTCGTCAGCACGCCACTCAGTTCCCGAAACTTCTTCCATGCACATCTCACTCTAGCAACCGTTGCCGAGTCTGATCCACCTTTTCCATTCAGCATGTCTCCGAGGTAGCAAAATGTTTTCACACCTTCCAGCTTCATGCCGTCTCCAAGATCCAACTCAACATTTCCTCCATCTGCAGCTCCCTCTGTGCACACCTTACATTTGAATGAAGCTGCCACACTGGTTAATGACCCTCTCAGACCACTACATTTTTGATGAACCCACTCAGCGCACATTGTACATTGAATGGAGTTCATTCCGACACCCTTCCTACACACAGCACAGGGCCACTTCCCAGTTCTTTCCACCTCACCACATGCTTTACCACTTGCCATCACCTTCGTCTTTCCGATATTCACCTTCAGACCTTTTGTCTCCATACATTCCTTCCACTTGTTCATCTTTTCCTTCAGTCCATCCATACTTTCCGCAATCAACACCAGATCATCTGCATACAACAACTCCCACGGTAAACCCTCCTTTACGTTCTGAGCCAGCACCTCCATCACAGCTACAAATAGTAGTGGACTTAGTACCGACCCCTGATGCACTCCCACCTTCACCTCAAACTCACCACTGTTCCCGTCCTTCGTCCTTACAGCTGTGCGCGCTCTTTTGTACATTGCCATCACGACTCTGATCAACCATTCCTCCACTCCTAACTTCCTCAATGCCCATGTCAATACTTTGCGTGGAACCCTATCGAATGCTTTCTCCAGATCAACAAACCCAAGAAACAACTTCTTCCTCTTCTCAATGTACTTTCCTGCAACTGCCTCACAATGAAAAGCACGTCTGTCGTCCTGGCATAAATCCAAACTGGATTTCGTCGATCTTCACTTTCTTCCTTATCCTCCTCTCCAACACCCTTTCTGATACCTTCATTCCATGCTCCAATAACGTTATCGCTCGGTACGAGCCACACTCCAGAGGGTCACCTTTCCCCTTGGATAGAGGGACGAGGGTACTCGGTTCCCAATCCACTGGAATGCGGCCTTCTTTCACCACCAGATTACAGATCTCTGTCATTCTCTTCACACCCCAACTTCCTTCATCATATCTCCCATAACTCCCGTCGGCCCTCCCGCTTTTCTACTCGTCATTGCTTTTATCGCTTCCTCAACTTCCTTCTCAGTTATCTTCTCTGCCGGTCCTAAAACTGGGTTACTCTCTATGTTGCCATCCCATTCATTCTTTGTATTCAACAGCATTTCCATATATCTTTTCCATCTTCCTTTAATTCCATCTGGGTCCACAACAATTTGTCCCACTTCATGTTAAGCAACTCACCCCCATCACATCACACCTCTCTTTCGCTATCTGCTTTGCAATCCTGAATACCGCTCTCTGTCCCTCTTCCGAATCCAAGCGTTCTCCGAACATTTTCCTACATGCGTCCTGCGCCTTTGCTACCCCTTTCTTTGCAGCCTTCTTGGCTGCCTTATAACTTTCATGCTCTGCTGTTTCTGCTCCCGTACCCTTCGCCTTCTGCCACTCCTTGAACTTCTTCCTCTTCTCGTCAATCTTCTTTCCAACTTCATCATCCCACCACCATGTTTCCGAGTGCCTCGGTGGTCCTTTTGTCCATCCACATACCTCACCAACGGCTCCCAACAGACTAGCTTTCATTAACATCCAACCACTATCAAGCTCAACCACATCATCCTCTACCCTACCCAGCCTCTCTTTTAATGCCTCCCTTACTGTCACCTCTTTCAACCTCCACACCTTCATTCTCGGTTGGTACTTCACCCGCCGAGCTCTCCTCGCACCTTTCACCCTTATGTCGCAGACAACCAAGTGGTGCTGTGAAACAGCCTCCTCCCCCGGGATCACCTTTGTCCTGGAGGTGCCCCCTATCTCGCCTACGCACCATCAGGTAGTCAACGGTTGTCGTCGACCCACCTGACGTGTATGTAACAAGCTTATTATCCTCTTTCTGGAACTGAGTATTACAAATCAACAAATCAGCTCCATCAGCAAACTCCAAAATCCTTTCACCTTCTCCATTTCTCACACCATATCCGTAACCCCCATGAACTCCCTCAAAACCATCCATACTCCTTCCCACATGTCCATTTAGGTCTCCTCCTACCACAACAACTTCCTCATCTTTCACGTTTTCCTTCAGCTTCTCTATCGCACACCAGAACTTGTCCTTCTCTTCATTGTTCCAACCAACCTGTGGAGCATATCCCGAGATGATGTTCACCAAGAGCTTTTCAATCGTCATTTTCACCATCATCAACCTATCACTCACTCTAGTCACACTCACCACACTGTCTACAAACTCCTCAGAAAACAGGACACCAACACCATTCATGCCCTCCGGGCACCCTTGCCACACAAACTTGTATTTCTGTCCCTTCCTACCCTTCACCATTCTCACACCACTTCCCTTCCATCTCGTCTCTTGCACACAACATATGTCCACTCTTCTTCTGATCAATACTTCCACCACTTCTCCTGATCTCCCTGTCATTGTCCCTACATTCCATGTCCCAATCCTCAGAAACCGATCTCCACTTCGGGCTGTACTCTGCCCATATGTAGTTGTAATTGTCATGGTTCTCTTTTTGAGGCAATGTTTTTATGGTCGGATGCCTTTCCTGACGCCAACCCTCTTAGTCGTCTCTTACGACACGCAGGGATACGGTGTACCTATTCTAATCCAGGGTACACACTGGGAAACGTTTAAAACATGGAAATTCTGGGTGCGGGGGGGGGGGGGGGGGTGGTGGGCGGCGTCAGCATCACGGCTGCGGTTTAAACATGTTTAAATAATATTTAAACAAAACCATGAAAAATAATCTGGGGAAAGTCTCTAAGTGAGGACGTGGATTTGAGAAAGAAGGAGCAGAGGCGGAAGAAAAAACGAGACATAGGGGCGGGGCACAAGTCAAGACGAGGAGGAGAGCGAACAAGCACGTGTCCGGGCGGAGAGAACGAATTAATAAAGAATTATTTTTTTGTTGTTGTTTATTTGTTTGTTTTGTTTTTAAAAACGTTGGACAAAGGGTAAGATGTTCGTGAGAGGTAGGGGGGGGGGGAGAAAAGAAAATCAAAGAAACAAGCAAATACTATGAAGGAAAGAACTTATATTCACAAAATACTGATGGGGGGGGGGGGGGGGGGCGAAGGAGCCTGGAAAGACCAGGCTGCGCATGAGGTGCGAACAAAAAACGACTAATTACACACAAATTTGCAATAATTACAAAACCAAAACTAAATAGAAACACACAATAACACATACACAATAAAATAACCAGTGGAAATTTGACAAAGACACGAATGGGAAAATACTCAAACTTTGATGTCGTGGAGAGATCAAAGCCCGAATATCGAATATATTGAAGATCGAAGCAATATATTGTTGCGGATATGAGAACTGTGTATTTTTTTTATTGTGTGAATTGTTATTATTGTTTATTCTGCGCCCCCCTGCCTCCGGAGCTGTGTAAAGGTGAAAGGGCATCCCATAATTAGTCCACAAGCATACACGTCAGCCAAATAATAGAATACCCCTGTTTGATAGTTATCTCTTATTCTGTGTTTTAGGGTAAGGCTGTGTCTCCCATTAATTGAAGTACTCCATTGCACCAGTGAAAGAGAATAGATCCCCTTTCATTCCCATCCCCAAAATCTCCATTTCCTTTTACATCCCCTCTCGTGATTGCCAAGCCTCGATTGCCAATATTACATCCCCTCCAAAACCACCATTGAACATGTGCTCGAATCGGGGAAGAAAGGCGTGCCCGCCCGTCGTCATCAAGGGCGGAGCCAGAGGGTCGCGCGACCAACCAGGGCCGAGGTGAGCACCCCGATGGGCGTGTCCTGAAGGCCGGCGGCTTAATCGCCGGAGGCGTTATAAAGGCGTGCACGCAAGAAGCAAGTGAGTTGGTCGGAGTTGGTCGTCAGTGGAGGGTCAGTGGTTGCGTTGGTTGCGGTAAGAAGTCGGTGGTGAGAAGTGGTGGCGTCGAGTGGTCAGTGGTTGCGTTGGTTGCGTTGAGTTGTCGGTGGTGAGGAGACACCAGGGCCAAGAGAGAGAAGGTTCAAGGTCAATTACCAGCAGTTGCGCCAGAGACGGCAGACGCGCCCTGAGGTGAGCCAGAGAAGCAGCTTTGGCTCCACAAGCAGCATTGACTCCACCAGGCAGCTTCAACCCGTTACCCCGCGGGGACCAGATAGCGGTGGCATCGGTGGCCGTCGAGGTCCAGCCGACGTCCCGTGCGGGATCAAGCCCGAACCATCTGCCCCAGCTGAACCTTCCCATTCCTCCTTCCAGCATTCATTCCTTTCCTCCACCCTTCTTGTATACGTGAGTTTGTTCTGTGTGTCTTGTCCCTGGGTATTTAATTAAGTCTGGATAAGCTAGTATTTGCACTGTGTCACCTGCGTCTTATGTGTTGTAAATAAACGTGACTGCTTTCTTTTTGCTTGTGTGTACAATAAATCCAATTACTCTTCTGTCCGTCTTCTCGTTTTATTCCTTTTCCTCTTTTCCTCCTCTTTCGGTCGCTTTAGAGGTTTCCCGATTGAATATCTGTGGTGCGATCTGGTCAACGTCGGGTGGAATCGGGCCAATTGGGGATCCTGTAACGGTCGCGGTTGGACCATCCGCTCGGCTCATCATAACATCTAAACCGCGATCTGTAACAATTGGTGTCTGGGAGTGGGATTCGAGGCCCGAACCAAATTTTTAAAACGTGTAGGAAAAATTTTTTGGTCAAAATTACGAGCTGCCGAAATTTTGTTTTATAAAACCCGAATTTTGGAGATCGCGCCATGGACAATCAAGGCGATCGGATGTCGGTGGGGAAGATAGACGGGTTAGGGGTAACCCAGGACTTAGGGGAAGAAAGGGAGGAGGAGAGTAAAGAAGATGTGGTTGAGGGGGTATCAGACGCACAAAATGGCGTCCTCGCGCACGTGGTTGTAGCGGCACCAAATTTTGCCGCGCCCGTGACCAAAGCAGCACCAAATTGCGCTGCGCACGTGGTCGCGGCAGCCGAGCCGGAGATACCAGGGTACATGCGATTTTTTATGGACCAATTGATGGCAAAAATGGATGCTCATAGTGAGCGAATGAGGGATGAAATGAGGGCTGACAGTGAGCGGTTGGGAAACCAAATTGAAGCAACAAAGAACGGAATGAGGGCCGATAGAGAGGCAAGGGAGCAGAGGGACAGAGACCGCAAGTTGGGCGAAAGGGTCCCAGGGGTGCACGACGAGGTAACGCGGGTCGAGAAGCGCTGGTTGAGCGAAGCGGAGGAAAGCACGGGTACAATGACGGGGGTAGAAATCGCGACACGGGGTTTGGAAAAGCCGGCGACCGATGAGGTAGAGGGTGTTTTATTAAAGCCAGCGGTCGTCGAGGTGAGTAAAGAAAAAGCAGTGCTGGGAATTAAAATTGAAGAGATGACGGAGGTAGCCCGGGAATTGCAGGGAGAAATGGAAAATGTACAAAGTCCCTGCTCAAATCATGATGATGTACTCGCTAATCCAAATGGAAGTTTGCAGGTTTTGGTGCATGGAGGAAGAAGAACCCCGAAGGTGAGACGTGCTGTGTATTGTGCGGGGAGATTTTGTAAGAGGATGTTTGGTGACAAAAGAATTTTCACGCGCTTGGGATCGAGGAGGCATCCGGGCGTTGGTGAAGGGTCCCGTGTGAGTGGAAATGGCACGCGTGGGAGGAAAAAGTGTGCGTCGGCGAGTGGGTGTGTTATAAAGTGTGGGAGTGAAACCGAGTGCGAGCGAGAATGCACGTCGGGGTGTACGGAGTGTACGTGCGAGGGTGAGAGTGACCCGGAGAGGGAGTTGGTGGTGGAGCGGGTGCGAGAATGCACGCTTGGAATGGTAGAGGGTGTGCGAGGAAGCACACCTGAGTTAGTGGTAGCGCGGGTGTGGGAGAGCCCATGTGAGCGCGTTAGTGGGTGGATGCAAGAGTGCACGCCCATGGTGAGTGTTACGGAGGAGAGGTGTGGACCGAGGTGTGCGCGAGAGGTGTGGTGTGTAACAGGGAGAGCGTTGGTGGAATGTGCGGACGGCGTTGGAACGCCGGGTTTTGTGAGGGTGAAAGGGGTAGCGTATGCGTGTGAGCATGCCAGTGAAGCATCGACGGTAACCGGGTTAGCGGTTAGGGCGACGGATAGCCGATGCGAGCACTCGGGGCGCGGTGTGCTTTGTTGGGTGCGAGGCCCGGCGCGGATCGATGCTGCGGCGCTTCTCTTCGAAGCGTCGTTGCCGATTCGGGCTTGGCCCCGCCCCGCACGGTCGAGTCCGGGCCTTGTCGGGCCAGGCGACCGGTCCGGTTCAAGGGCGAGTGGGAGGGAGCGGAACGGTGCCCCCTCGTGGGGACGGGGTGCCGACCGGGGGAGATTGAGCCATCGGGCCCGGGACCACAAGGTGCCGTGCCGAGATGGTGCGTGGAACCTCGGCCCAACCAAACCACCTCCCTTGAACCGAAAGCCGGACGGATTCAACCTGCAGGCAACCAAACCACCCGAATTCATTGCTCGGCTTTACGAACCGAGTTTAATGATGTCACGACGCACCGAGGCTAGGATATAGTGGACTGTGATGATGGTGATAGTGATAGTGATAGTGATTTGATACGAAATTTATAATAGTGGGTAGAATTGGCAGTAAATGGAAAATTTTTGAATTGGTTGGAATTTGGACGAGCAAAATTGATAGGACCTCCCCGATGTGGTGGGATGGGCAATCCACCATCCCTCACGGCGAGTGGGGCAAATGCGCTGTAGGTTTATGGGGTGTATGGCAGTGAAAACTAGCCCGGGTGGGTTAGGATATTGTGTGTAGGGATCTAGCGAAGATGACATTAGGTGACGTTAAGGTTAGTTAGTGACAAGGATACCTGTAGTGGGGACGCAGGTAGATTAGTGTGGATGATAATGACGTGCGAGCGCAATAGTTTAAAGGGGCGACTGGGAAGCGCAAGTTTCAGAGGGGAGTAGTTAGAAGAGATGATGCCGTGTGTGTGAGGATTGAACAGGTGTGATTGCACAGGTGTGCAACTGAACAGGTGTGTGGAGCAGTGTATGAGGGAGTAGTGGTGATTGCGTGTTGTGTTGACCAAATGGTCCAGGAAGAGGAGGAGGGTGCAGGTGGCACCAGGTGTGAGTGCACAGGTGTGCACCAACAGGTGTGTGGAATACATGAAGTGTGGAATATATGGGGTATTGGAATGGATGGTCGTGGAGTGAGTATGGTGGAAATTGTGGAGTGGAGTGGATGGTGCGAAGGTGTGAATGGGGGAAGAGTGGACCCCCATCACGGATACCCGGGGCGGGTAGTGTAAGTGTTAGGTAGAGGGTACAGGTAAATTGTGGTTGGATATTGGCATCTGTGGTGCGGGTGAAAGAATGGTCTTTGGATGGGTGCATTAGTGTTGTGGAAATGGCTGGGCGTGTAGCCTGTTAGTGTGTGTAGTTGGTTTGGGCACTCCACCACTGTGAGGATGTCGGCCAGGTGAGGCCGCAGGTGGGCTCTGGGAGCCGGTAGTTGTGGATGGGGCCCGAGGATCCGGAGGACGGACCCGGGTAGCCCAGTGCCAGAGGGCACCGAGTGGGGTGACAGAGCCAGGAGGGGCTGTACCCAGTTAGTTAGGTTAGGGTGAGGAGCTAGGTAAGCTCGGGTGGCAACTGCAGTGGTGGAGGTGTGCAGGTGGGTAGACCTGCTGGGAGAGCTACACGTCACAGCCCAGAAATTGTGCGAGGGCACCGGGAGATGAATCGGGGGAGTGAGACCCCAAATTGAGAAGCACCACAGTTTGGTCAATGGGAATTGGTTTTTAGAACCCATAGTGTAAGTGGCCAATGGATTGGCAGGGAAAGACCCCGGGTAGTGTAAAGTGTGTTAAAGTCATTTAGAGGATAGTTAGGAAGAAGGATCTCCTCGCACCATCTGCATCCGCTCACCTGAGGTGACAGGAACTCCACACCATGCCATGTTTTGATTATTATTTTACTGTGCAAATGTTTGGATTGTGAGACGCATCATGACGTGGGTGTGACATTGTGCTTTGATGTTCCATCTCTTCCTCCTTATGAGGATTGATGACGAATTGGGTGATGGCAAATTTTGGATAGAGGGATTGTGGTGACGAATTTGGTATAGAGGAAATATGGGGAGACATGACAGTAGCGACGGATTAGTAATGTGTAGATTTTTGTACATATGGGGTAAGGGCAAGGGTAGTGTAGGTGACAGGGGGGTGACGTACGGTAGGGACGAGCTTTCTCACTTCGCCCTCCGTACGCATTTCGCCTTGCATTGCCTTATTGATGTGTACCCTTGTGACCTTACCCCTCGCTCAATTGTCTCTTTTGTCTCCCACATGACCTGTGCGCCATTGGGCGCCGAGGGGAGCGTGCGTGGGTCGGCCATTGTGCGCCCAAAATTCCCAGAACCAGCTGTCTGCATCGATGCACCACATTATGGACCACATGCCTGTGGCCGAGCACCACTTATGGACCCCATGGGTTGGGGCATGGCCCCTCTGCTGGAACCGGCCATGAGGGCCCGAAATCTTGCTGGCGGACCTTGGCCACAGGGCACCGATGCCCCACAGGTGAACCACACGTAGTCGGCCCTGTGGGCCATAAATAAAGAAAATAAAAAGGACACATTGGGCACACTTTATTGCAAATAGGCCGCCAGTAAGAAAATGAAAGAATGACAACATCTGGAAGACCAAATAATAATAACCAGCAGAGGGAGCCGAAGAGCAAGAGATCACCTGCAGGGTTAGGGGTTGTTGATTTTATTTTTATTGAACATGCATTGAACACTGATGAACTATGGTGACTGCACCGATTGGTGCTTGAGGGTGCTTGTATTGGTGCGTTTTTGGGTGCTTTCATGGTGCATTGATGCAGAGCAGACTGTCTCCCCCCCAGAAAGAACGATCGCAGGTCCTGGGTTAGTTTTGTAAATAAAAATAGCGTCATCTATCTATAATTCCAGTAATCTCTGTATGTCTGTGTGTATGTCTGTGTGTCTGTGACCGCTGTTTCTCGACAACCACGGGTCCGATATACTTGAAACTTGCCAGGTATATTGCTGGGGACCCGAGGATGTGCCTTTTCAAGGTTTCATATTAATCGGAGAAGTAGTTACCGAGCTATGGCGATTTAGCCGTTCGCTTTGGCTTTGCGAATGGACCAAACCATTTCATGTAAATAGAGGGGGGGGGGGGGGTTCTGTGGTCGTTGCGAATGGACCAAACCATTCATGTAAATAGAGGGGGGGGGGTTCTGTGGTCGTTACTGCCAAGTGGTTTCAAAGTTTTTTTTTGTTGTTGTTTGCACGCATGTTTTTTTGCACCCACGTACGGGCACGCCCTAGGATGTTTACACACACACACCCCTACACAAATTTTTTTTTTTTTTTTTTTGGCAAGGAACGGGCACCCACGTACGGGCACGTCCTAGTTGTAAATAATGCTCCCCACCGTCAGTGTATAGTTTGAAGACCATTCCGCCATTCGGTTAACTGTGGGCGTAAGTCTGTTAGGCAGGGTGCAATGGAGCAGCGGGACACATTTATTTATGTTTTAAAACTGTCGCACTCAGGGTCAGGTTAAAAGTAGAGGGAACTACACCTACGTGTCACACTAAATAAAAGTTGTAGGCCCGGGACGTGCCTAAGAGGAGGAGGGTGCAGTGTTGCGGATATGAGAACTGTGTATTTTTTTTATTGTGTGAATTGTTATTATTGTTTATTCTGCGCCCCCCTGCCTCCGGAGCTGTGTAAAGGTGAAAGGGCATCCCATAATTAGTCCACAAGCATACACGTCAGCCAAATAATAGAATACCCCTGTTTGATAGTTATCTCTTATTCTGTGTTTTAGGGTAAGGCTGTGTCTCCCATTAATTGAAGTACTCCATTGCACCAGTGAAAGAGAATAGATCCCCTTTCATTCCCATCCCCAAAATCTCCATTTCCTTTTACATCCCCTCTCGTGATTGCCAAGCCTCGATTGCCAATATTACATCCCCTCCAAAACCACCATTGAACATGTGCTCGAATCGGGGAAGAAAGGCGTGCCCGCCCGTCGTCATCAAGGGCGGAGCCAGAGGGTCGCGCGACCAACCAGGGCCGAGGTGAGCACCCCGATGGGCGTGTCCTGAAGGTCGGCGGCTTAATCACCGGAGGCGTTATAAAGGCGCGCACGCAAGAAGCAAGTGAGTTGGTCGGAGTTGGTCGTCAGTGGAGGGTCAGTGGTTGCGTTGGTTGCGGTAAGAAGTCGGTGGTGAGAAGTGGTGGCGTCGAGTGGTCAGTGGTTGCGCTGGTTGCGTTGAGTTGTCGGTGGTGAGGAGACACCAGGGCCAAGAGAGAGAAGGTTCAAGGTCAATTACCAGCAGTTGCGCCAGAGACGGCAGACGCGCCCTGAGGTGAGCCAGAGAAGCAGCTTTGGCTCCACAAGCAGCTGACTCCACCAGGCAGCTTCAACCCGTTACCCCGCGGGGACCAGATAGCGGTGGCATCGGTGGCCGTCGAGGTCCAGCCGACGTCCCGTGCGGGATCAAGCCCGAACCATCTGCCCCAGCTGAACTTTCCCATTCCTCCTTCCAGCATTCATTCCTTTCCTCCACCCTTCTTGTGTACGTGAGTTTGTTCTGTGTGTCTTGTCCCTGGGTATTTAATTAAGTCTGGATAAGCTAGTATTTGCACTGTGTCACCTGCGTCTTATGTGTTGTAAATAAACGTGACTGCTTTCTTTTTGCTTGTGTGTACAATAAATCCAATTACTCTTCTGTCCGTCTTCTCGTTTTATTCCTTTTCCTCTTTTCCTCCTCTTTCGGTCGCTTTAGAGGTTTCCCGATTGAATATCTGTGGTGCGATCTGGTCAACGTCGGGTGGAATCGGGCCAATTGGGGATCCTGTAACGGTCGTGGTTGGACCATCCGCTCGGCCCATCATAACATCTAAACCGCGATCTGTAACAATATATATATATATTGTATGCGTTCTCGAAGGACACGATGGCGAAATGATGTAAGGTGGGCCTAGCTCCCCCAGCTCTGTCTGTGCTCTGTCCCCCTAACATTTCTGCGGGACGCACAAGATCTGCCAGAAACCCTCTTCTCGTGAAACCGCCAAAATCAAGACTCTCTGCTCACCTTCACTCTTTCATTCCTCTTTACTCCCACCCCTGGGAGAAACTCCCTCTCCTCAATCCCACTCCTCCCGCCAGGTCTTTAAAACAGCTGTTCACCACCATCCCCCATCCAAAACCTTGATCTTTTCTACCCCTGTTAATATACCTCAAATCCACCTTTTTCAAATTCCGTTTTCTTTCTTGAAAGTCTAGTCCTAGTCGTGTCCATGTTGTTTATCCCGTGTACCCCACCCCAGCCCTCTCTCTCTTCCATGTCCCTGTTCTTCACTGTTGTTTTGCTTCCCTCTCTCTCCCCTTCTTGTCTCCCGCTCCCTTTATTATATGGTTTATGTTTTTGTGTTTTATATTGTTGTGGTTTTGGAATAAAGGATAATTCACCCTCGTAGGTAGACGCACCACAACATGAAGCCTCGCGATAGTTCAGTTATTTCTTAGTGAATGTAAGCGTAGTCCTGTCCTGTGTTAGTTTTGCGTTGAGCAGGCCTGTCAGTAGGGCGGTCTTTTGGCGATAGCATGCCACGTGGCAGGCCTGAATAAGTCTGGTGAGGCCGAAGGGAGGCGCTGCAGGAGGAGTGTCCGGTAAGCAACGAGCCGCCAATCAGGGCTCTAGGGGAGTGGCTAACCACGACGATGAGAGGTGGGGTTTGGAACATTCAAATAGGGCCGGGACGGAGCCATAAAACCCTGCTCCGAGTCCCCCCACCTCAGACGAGAGTTGAGTTCTCAGATGAGTTCGAATCTCAGTTGAGTTCAAGAGAGTTGCGCGTCAGTTCAGTTGAGTCGGAGCCCCTGTGAGAGTGAGTGGAGTTGAGTTGAGCTTGAGAACGCACGAGAACGCGCCGCAGAACGAGTGCATTGAATTGCCGGTGATCGAGATTGTACACGAACTTGCCCCGTTCTCCGTGCCCTGCGCTCTGCGCTGTATTAATCGCGCGTTCGAGAAGATGACCCCTGCCGGGCCACAGACGCGCGATTTCTTCCTGCCTGCCTTCTCCTGCATACGTGCCGTGACCGCCAGAGCCACGCCGGGCGAGCTGCCCCAGAGCGACCGATGGCAAAGCGTGTTTGGCGCGCGAACTTCTTCTCTTCTTTTTCCTGTGTGCGTGAGTGGGCCCTGTGTCTGGGAATAAGTTAGATCGATTAAGGGGGCATTATACCATTGAAGGCAAAAAAAAAATTTTTTTTTACAAATATACAAATGCATCAATTAAAATGTTTGTTTCCTAGTATTGTATATATTGTTACAGACGCGGTTGTGGATGTTGGTTTACCGAGCGGTTTGGTATGACCACGTCTGCACAGTTTACCCGATTCCACTCGAACGTTGGCCAAATCGCGCTATGCTAAATCAATTGAGGAAAAAGACACAACGGCTGGGTTAAAATGACACGACACCAAGGGTTCAGTTCTCAAGACCTCCGGAGGAGGTTATATTAGGGCGGAAGGTCAGATTACAACTACAAGAGGGACAGCATAGAAAGGCAGGCACTTAGACACACTTATCTTATTCCCGACAGACCACAGATAAACAGGACAAAAACTGACTCACACGGGGATTGATGGCAAGGAAAGCGGGTATTCGATGGCCAGCACAAGGTGCACCTTGTGCTCAGGGACAGGATAGCGCGGCCCAAAAGATGCAGGAGGTCTCTCAGCGCTCGGAGGTAGTGACTTCTCTTTCTCCAAGCTGGGGGCGCATCTCTCGTCACGTCCGGTAAGTGGCCGCGTATATCCGGCGGGGAGTGACACGCCCTCGGCTCGTTAGCTCCGCCCCAGATGGAATCGGCCCGTTGCTTCTCATTGGGTGCGTGCGGGGGGGTTACCGGCTCCGCCCTTGACGAGGAGCTGACAGCCAGCCCCTTCGTGGTAACCCCGTGGAGCGCATGGGTAATGGCGGCTAACCGAGCCGGAGTGAGGACGCACACTCCCCGCGCGCGCCGTTGTTGTAGTTGTTGTAGTTGTTGTTGTAGTTGTTGTTTGGGGAAGAAGATGGGAGGAGGTATGGGAAGGTCCTAAACTCACTACTGGTGCCATATAATCACATTCTGGTGCAACGAAGAGTCAGAATTAATGGAAACGAGTCCTTAACTGACATAGACTAAGAATAACTAGCAAGATGTCCGAAAGTTGTCTACGTGAGATGCGGTGGACCTGGGCACGACATTTAATGGGGGAAAAAGGGGAAGGTCGGTTCTACAGAGTGTTATTTACAGGCAATGGGACTAGGGAATGGGGGATTGGGGATAGTTGGGGAGTATTGGGGAAATAGGGGAGTATTTACAAGCGGATATTGAGGCCAAGTCCCATATCCGCAACATTGCACCCTTCTCTACCCTCGGGGCGTCCCGACCCGATAAATTTTTACCTATTTTAGTGTGGCACTCAGATGTAGTTCCCTCTACTATTAACTCTACCCTGAGTGCGACAGTTTTACAGATATTCACAAATGAGTAAATATGTCCCCCTGCGACGTTGCACCCTTCTCCTCACAGAAACACACCCACAGGATAACCGAATCCGGAAAGAATTCGCAAACTAAACATACAGCCGGTAGGGAGCATTATTTACAAGACTACGCTGATATTTACACTACGATCCAGGACCTGTTTTTGGAGGAACACATGCAGATGTTATGCATAGAGAGAGCACGCATGCCAGCATCGATACACCAACCCACGAGTGCTCTGTGGCCTTACGGCCTTTAATAACGTGCAGAGCACCCCTTCCCAGCACCAAAAGCACCACCCCATCACACAGTCAGCACCATCCGGTGCAGTCACCATTGTTCAATGAATAAAAATAAATTCAACAACCCCTAACCCTGCAGGTGTCTCTTGCTCTTCGTGTGGTGCACGTGGCCTTCTGGCTTCTTTCAAAAAATAAAGAAAGGCGCCAACCGCGTCCATTTCCTTATTGTGGCCGTCAGGGTGCCAACTATTAGTGGTTCACCTGTTTGGCATAGGTGCCACGTTGACCCATAGGTCCTTCCACGGGTGGTGCTTGGCTGCAAAAGAACTGCGGTCCATTGTGGGTGGCCACAAACATTGCGGTCCATATGGTGTATCGATCCAAGCAGCAAGCAGCGAAAGTGCAGGCCCACAACTGCGGAGCCAGCACCTCTCTCTCCTCTCTCTCTGCCCCAAAGCCAGATCCTCGGAGGTGGGAGACAAAAGAAGCAGACAAGTGAGTAAGGTGGTAAGGGCGCAAAAGTGCACGCAATATAAGATGATGCACACTGGGGGCACATTGGAACCAGGTGAGACAGGTACGTTCCTACCGTATGCCCCCCCCCCACCAGGTAACCTACATGGCCCCTCCCTTACCCCTTACTGTATCCACAAAACACAACACTACCCATAAACATCTACTTTACAAATCAACAAACATCCCTACTGTCTTCCCCGTTCCTCCCATAAACCAAATTCGTCTTCTCTCCCTCCTAACCAATCAAATTTGCCATTTTCAACTTTCATCAAAATTTGCCATCTCCAACTCAACATCATAATTTGCCATTACCAATTCATCATCAGTCCCTCCTAAGGAGGGAGAGATGGAATCACCCCAATGTCTCATCCACGTCGTGATGCGTCTCACAAATCCAACAGCAATTCTCATTTCCTGCACCAAAACAAAGAAAACACAGGTGTGGAGTCATCATCATCACCACAGGTAAGTGGCTGCGTATGGTGCGACAGGTTCATCAATCCTAACTATCTCCTAAATGACTTTAACAACTTTACACTACCCGGGGTCTTTCTCCGGCCAAACCATTGGCCCTCTTACACTATGGGTTCTAAAAACCAATTCCCATTGGCCAAACTGTGGTGCTTTTCAATTTGGGGTCTCACTCCCCCGATTCATCTCCCGGTGCCCTCGCACAATTTCTGGGCTGTGGCGTGTACCTCTCCCAGCGGGTCTACCCACCTGCACACCTCCACCACTGCAGTTGCCTCCGAGCTTACCTGCTCCTTACCCTAACCTAACTACCTGGGGAAGGCCCTCTGGCGCTCTCCCCACTCGGTGCCCTCTCTGGCACTGGGCTGCCCGATCCACACCCGGGATCCTCAGGCACCCACTCACAACTACCGGCTCCCAGAGCCCACCTGCGGCCTCACCTGGCCGACATCCTCACAGTGGTGGAGTGCCCAACCAACTACACACACTAACAGGCTACACGCCCAGCCATTTCCACAACACTAATGCACCCATCCGCAATACCATTCTGTCACCCGCACCACAGATGCCAATATCCAACCACAATTTACCTGTACCCTCTACCTAACACTTACACTACCCACCCCGGGTACTCGTGAAAGGGGTCCACTCTTCCCCCATCCACACCTTCCCACCATGCACACCACTCCGTACCACTTACTCCAACTCTCTCCACACCACTCATTCCAATACTCCATGTATTCCACACACCTGTACTTGCACACCTGTGCTCTCATACTTGGTGCCGCCTGCACCCTTCTCTCCCCCAAGCGCATTTGCGCTGATCCACAACACTCACTACTCATACACTGCTCCACACACCTGTCCAGTTCTCACACAGCATCATCTCATCTAACTACTCCCCTCTGAAACTTGCGCTTCCCAGTCGTCCCTTTAAACTATTGCGCTCCCTCGTCATTATCATCCACTCTAATCTACCTGCGTCCCCACTACAGGTATCAGTCACTATCTAAACCTTAACGTTACCTAATGTCATCTTCGCTAGATCCCTACACACAATATCCTAACCCACCCGGGCTAGTTTTCACTGCCATCAACCCCATAATCTATCGCGCATTTGCCCCCAATGGGAAGGGCGGCAGGGATGCCAGCCTTACCCACCGGGCCCATCGCTCACTACCAATTTTGCACATCAAATTTCAACAAATCAAAAATTTGGCCAATCACTACCTATCATCTGCCAATCACTACTGCCAATCCCTTGCCAATCATCAAATTTTGTTTTTCTCTAATTTTGGGTCCAAAACACTAACCTCATCACCCAGTCTACTCACTAATGCCTCTCGGTGCGCCAATTTCTGTCCAAAGCCCGGCTTCGTAAAGCCAAGCCATGAATGCGGGTTGTTCTGTGCCAGCGGCTGGATGCGTCCGGCACTCGGTGCAGGGACGGGGGCTTACCCGGGCCGAGATCCCACGCACCATCTCGGCGTGGAGCCATCCAATGTCCCGATCTCGACCTGCCGGACTGCCTCAACAAAAAGTGGTCGCCATGACGACCCTTTCTATCGGGCTGCCCGCTCCGCCTAGTGGAGCACGGACGCGGCCGTTCAAAGCGAGGCCCAGCACGCACCGAGGGCCCGATTCGGCTAAAAGTCGACCTAACCTCTACCCCGTCTAATGTCGATGCCTCACCTGGATTCTTACACGCATATGCTACCCCTTGCTTGCTCATACCTTTCCTTACACACCCAGGTACCCCCATTCCACTCACAGCCTTGGTCACACACCTGACCACCGAACACTTTGGCACACATTCGTTGGTCGCACACCTCACCAACACACCTCTTCGCACCCCCTCCTCTGTCACCTCCTCTGTGACAATCACAGGTGTGCTCTCATTCGCACACCCAACCACGTGCCTCACCACCAACTCCAGCGTGCATTCCCACTCACGCTCTACCATTCCAGGTGTGCATCCTTCCATCCCAGGTGTACATCCTCGCTCACCTGTCACAACCAACTCACTCTCCTTGTCACTCTCACTACTCTCACCTCCATTCTTGACAGCGCACTCACCTTTACTCTTGACAGCGCACTCTTTCCTCATGCACCTGTCCGTCACACACCTTTCTCGCGCACACTCTCCCGTTACACCCTCTGTAACACTCACCACAGGTGTGCATTCTTCCTTGCCTTTGACAGCGCACTCTTTCCCCATGCACCTGTCCGTCACACACCTTTCTCGCGCACACTCTTGCGCACACTCTCCCGTCACACCCTCTGTAACACTCACCACACCGCGCTTCCATGTGCTCCCTCGCACACGCGCTACGACCGACTCATTCTCGCCAGCACCCTCACTCCTTGGCACGCACTTTTTCCTCACACACCCCAGAGTCGGACTTTCTCGCACACCTCCTCTTTCGCACACCAGACCTGTCGCACACTTTACCAACGGCCTCTCACGAACACCCGGGTCCATCTCGACCCCCAAGCTTCTTAAATCCCCTGGCGCATCATACGCACGACCATATTGGTCACCACTTACACCGGGTCCTCTTCCTCTTCGCTTCTCCTCCATCACCTGCGAATCCCTCATCCGGTTAATGAGCACATCATTACGATCCGAACACAGACTTTGGACCAATTCTTTTATCTCCTCTTTTATCTCTTTCTTATCCCCTCTCCGTCGCTTCTTAATTTCGCTCACCCCTTCTTCCACTTCTTCTAATTTCTGCTTCACCTCTTTTATTCCCCGGTACGTCTCCTCAAGCTCGTCCTCCAAGGCTACCTTGACCGTTTCCATGTGCGTCCTCACCTGCCGGTCCTTCGTCTCCATTACCTCTACCACCTCGTCCAACCTCATTGTCAGTCCCTCACGTACCATCTGACATTCCCTCTTCGTCGCTATCAAGTCATCTTTTAGTTCTTTCTGTGTCGCTTTTAAACCTCCTATTACCACTGTGTTCTTTTGAACCTGCTCCACTAACTCCGTCTGTCCCACCGTCAGCTGCTCCACCTCCTGCGTCAGGTCCTCTATGCCCCCTTGTAACTTTACAGTCCCCTTTTTCACCTCCTTCTCCATGTGCTCCTTACAGTGCCTCACCTCCTCGCGCACTCCTCCGACCTCCTCACTCACACCTCTTCTGATCTCTTCTCCCATCACTTGCATCTCCTGCCCAGATGCCACCCTCATCTGCTCCATTTCCTCCCTGTGAGCATCCAGTTTGGTTTCTACCCCCATTCTGACCCCCTCTATCTGCTGCCCCATTTGTTTAACTTCCCTTTCCGCTTGGTCCCTCATGTCCCTCAATTTGCCTTCCATCCTGTTTTCTAACCCCTCTAACCCCTTTTGCATCCCTTCCATTTGATTCTCTTGAGCGGCCATTCTGTTTTCTACCCCCATTAACCCCTCCTGTATTTCCCCTAATCTATTGTCTAATTTCCCCAATTTCTCGTCTAATCCCTTAAAATTATTGTCTAACCCCTCACCGGTACCCCTCGCTTCGTCCCTCATTACCCCCATTTCGTTTCCCATTACCCCTAATTGGCCCTCCAATCGCTCACTCTGAGCATCCATCCGGTTCCCCATTACCCCCATCATTCTGCTTTCCATTTCTTCGCTATTCTTGTCCATAAGGGCCTTCATTTGTAGAAAAAAAAGGTTCAAATCCACCAGGGGCGCTGCCACGGTCGCGGGCGCGGTCGCCGTGACCAGCGAGGCGCCATTTTGTGCGTCTGCTACCCTCGCTGCTTCGCTCTCCTCACGTCCCTCAATTTGGTCCTGGACCGACCCTGCCTCACTCTCCTCTACCGGACCCCAGCTGTCTTGATCCGCCATAGCGCGACTTTCAAAATTCGGGTTTTTATTTTCGTAAAACACAATCAAATTTCGCCTTTATAATTTCGAGCGCGTAAACGCGCTCCGGGTCCAATCTCACTCCTCGACACCAATGTTACAGACGCGGTTGTGGATGTTGGTTTACCGAGCGGTTTGGTATGACCACGTCTGCACAGTTTACCCGATTCCACTCGAACGTTGGCCAAATCGCGCTATGCTAAATCAATTGAGGAAAAAGACACAACGGCTGGGTTAAAATGACACGACACCAAGGGTTCAGTTCTCAAGACCTCCGGAGGAGGTTATATTAGGGCGGAAGGTCAGATTACAACTACAAGAGGGACAGCATAGAAAGGCAGGCACTTAGACACACTTATCTTATTCCCGACAGACCACAGATAAACAGGACAAAAACTGACTCACACGGGGATTGATGGCAAGGAAAGCGGGTATTCGATGGCCAGCACAAGGTGCACCTTGTGCTCAGGGACAGGATAGCGCGGCCCAAAAGATGCAGGAGGTCTCTCAGCGCTCGGAGGTAGTGACTTCTCTTTCTCCAAGCTGGGGGCGCATCTCTCGTCACGTCCGGTAAGTGGCCGCGTATATCCGGCGGGGAGTGACACGCCCTCGGCTCGTTAGCTCCGCCCCAGATGGAATCGGCCCGTTGCTTCTCATTGGGTGCGTGCGGGGGGGTTACCGGCTCCGCCCTTGACGAGGAGCTGACAGCCAGCCCCTTCGTGGTAACCCCGTGGAGCGCATGGGTAATGGCGGCTAACCGAGCCGGAGTGAGGACGCACACTCCCCGCGCGCGCCGTTGTTGTAGTTGTTGTAGTTGTTGTTGTAGTTGTTGTTTGGGGAAGAAGATGGGAGGAGGTATGGGAAGGTCCTAAACTCACTACTGGTGCCATATAATCACATTCTGGTGCAACGAAGAGTCAGAATTAATGGAAACGAGTCCTTAACTGACATAGACTAAGAATAACTAGCAAGATGTCCGAAAGTTGTCTACGTGAGATGCGGTGGACCTGGGCACGACATTTAATGGGGGAAAAAGGGGAAGGTCGGTTCTACAGAGTGTTATTTACAGGCAATGGGACTAGGGAATGGGGGATTGGGGATAGTTGGGGAGTATTGGGGAAATAGGGGAGTATTTACAAGCGGATATTGAGGCCAAGTCCCATATCCGCAACAATATGTACCAAGTTTGAACGTAAATGGACTTGTCATAGAGAAGATATAAGCTGTAAAGTGGTAATTCATCATTTGTATGCATCTGGTTACCATGGTAACCATGCATAATATAATGCTATGTAATGTATACCAATGTAATGTTCATATATCAAGCAACATGTACATATATAGTTTTGCATATTTTCAATCAAGACATTTCATCAAAAAGTGCATTACTGTGATTCAGTGTTGTTTTTACTGTGTTCAGTGTAATGGGGAGCTTATATCTTCTCTATGACAAGTCCATTTACGTTCAAACTTGGTACAGCTATCTATAATTCCAGTAATCTCTGTGTGTGTGTGTGTGTGTGTGTCTGTGTGTCTGTGTGTTTGTTTGTCTGTGACCGCTGTTTCTCGACAACCATGGGTCCGATATACTTGAAACTTGCCAGGTATATTGCTGGGGACCCGAGGATGTGCCTTTTCAAGGTTTCATATTAATCGGAGAAGTAGTTACCGAGCTATGTCCAAAAAACGATTCAACCAATCAGAGAGCAGCGAGCTATCACGTGTGCCGAACGTGGCGAACAGACTCTGCCTCGGACGGCACATTTGAGAGCGTATTCATTTATTTCACGTTGGCAAACTATGTTGGCGCTATGTTGGCGTTAAACTATGTTTTAAAACTAATTAAAACTAATTTGCGATTCATCGTAACTGCGATATGCGACCTTCCGGACAGTCAAATGAGGACGTCACTTCCGGACTTACGGATAGTCATAGTGACGACGTACTGATGCTGAACGTGGCGAGCAGACGCTGTAAGGTACGATCGATTGTAGTACACGTTTATAATAACTCTGCCGATACAGGCCCGATTAACTGCAGCGCCATCCGAGCTGCGGCGTCGGGACGATACATTCATTGTACGGTCACATCACGCACTTACGGGCACGCCCATGGGCCCATGGGCGAAGACATTTTTTTTTTTTTTTTTGGCAAGGAACGGGCACCCACGTACGGGCACGTCCTAGTCTATCTATAATTCCAGTAATCTCTGTGTGTGTGTGTGTCTGTGTGTTTGTTTGTCTGTGACCGCTGTTTCTCGACAACCACGGGTCCGATATACTTGAAACTTGCCAGGTATATTGCTGGGGACCTGAGGATGTGCCTTTTCAAGGTTTGAAATTAATCGGACAAGTGGTTCCCAAGGTATGGTCACTGTACTCGCAAGCCGTTCGCTTTGGCTTTGCGAATGGACCAAACCATTTCATGTAAATAGAGGGGGGGGGGGGGGATTCTACCGTACTCGCAAGCCGTTCGCTTTGGCTTTGCGAATGGACCAAACCATTTCATGTAAATAGAGGGGGGGGGGGGTTCTGTGGTCGTTACTGCCACGTGGTTTCAAAGTTTTTTTTTGTTGTTGTTGTTTGCACGCATGTTTTTTTGCACCCACGTACGGGCACGCCCTAGTATATACAATACTAGGAAACAAACATTTTAATTGATGCATTTGTATATTTGTAAAAATATTTTTTTTTTTGCCTTCAATGGTATAATGCCCCCTTAAGCTTCTGCTCTGTGTCCCCTTTCCTTCATCCTGATCATTGTAAATAATAATAAATTGTGTTATTCCTTTGATTTGACCGTTCTCGTCCCTTCCATCAATTGGCTTCGCATGGTACGAATAGAACCGCTCGAATCGGGTTCCATAAAAGTAACAGCACGAGTCACGTGATACGTATACCGCTTGGGCGTACTCGATTAAGCGTGGCTAGTGCGAGGTTCGGTCCCCGCTTTCGTGGCAGCGTGGGTTAAAGGTACGTGCGAAGTTGTCCCGATACCCTTTTTCACGCTTGCTCCGGAAGTGGCGATTCGGCCTCGCGGACCCGAAGACCCAGGGGGAAAAAAGGGGTTTAATCCCCCCTTCGTAATGGGAACGGGCTTCGGGAGATCCGCAACAAATTGGTAGTCAGGAATGGGATTTTAACCCTAAAAAAGTTTTGGACAAATTGGCCGCAACAAATTGGTAGTCAGGAGTGGGATTGGAACCCTAAAAGAATTTTGGACAAATTGGCCGCAACAAATTGGTGTTGGAGAGTGTGAGATAATTGGACCTAGAGTGCGCTTCACGCACTCGAAATTACGAGCGTACGAAATTTAGTTTTAAAACCAAATTATATTCGTACCATTGCTGGCCAAGGCGGTCAAATGCCGGTGGGAATAATAAAAGAAGAGAAACTGATGACCCAGGACCGGCAGGGACAGTTGGTAGTGGAGGCTGATGAGGGTGCGGTAGCTGGCGAAGAAAATGGCGGCACCTCACACGTGGCGGCGGAAGCCGAGCCCGCGATGCTAGGGTACATGCAATTATTTATGGCCCAAATAATGGCAATAATAGAAACCCAAAGGGACGACATGAATAAAATGGGGGACAAATACACCAGGGAGATAAAAAAAATGGGGGAGGACATTGGGCGCAGGTTGAGCGGGAAGGTCGCGGTCGTGCGTGACGAGGTGAAGCGATGCAGGGAACGCGCGGAGAGCGAATTAGAGCGGAGCACAGCCAAGTTGACCGGGGCTATGGGAATCGTGACGCGGGGTGTAGAAGAGCCGCCGATCGTCGAATTGGGAAGTAAAATTTTGGGGGCGCCGGCGAAGGCTGAGTTGGAAAAAGAAATTGTATGGGCGCCGACGATCGTCGAGCTAGAAAAAGAAGAAACAATTGGGGCTGAAGAGACGGGAGAGCCAGAGAATAAATCACGGGAGAAGGAAGAAATGGAGCCTGAACAAAGTCTGTGTTTGCACCGTGATGCCGTGCTTGCTGCTAATGAAATAAAAAGTTTGCAGGTGCTGGCGGAAAAGGAGGGCCCCGAGATGAGTTGCGAAAATGGCGCGAATGTGTTTGGCGCGAACTGGTTTTTGGCGCGCTTGGGACAAAGGCGAGACCCGGGCATTCGCGATGGGCCCATTGTGCGGTGTACGAGTACGGGTGGCACAAATTGCGAAGGGCCCATTGTGCGGTGTACGAGTGAGGGTGGCACAAATTGTGAAGGGCCCATTGTGCGGTGTACGAGGGCGACTGGTACGGAGTGTGAGAGAGAGTCCGTACCCGAGTGCGTGACGCGCGAGTGTGTTACGGAATGTGTACGAGAAGAGTGTGTGGAAAAAGAGTGTGCGATGGCCGAGTGTGTTACGGAGTGTGTAACGGGAGTGTGCACCTAGGAGTGTGGAAAAAGAGTGTGCGATGGCCGAGTGTGTTACGGAATGTGTATGAGAAGAGTGTGTGGCGGAAGAGTGTGCGATGGCCGAGTGTGTTACGGAGTGTGTAACGGGAGAGTGCACACCTGGGGGTGTGGAAAAAGAGTGTGCGATGGCCGAGGGTGTTACAGAGTGTGAGGGAGGGATTAATCCCCTTGTCTTTACTGACCTGGCGCGAACCGAGACCTATTACGTCCCTTCCGGACAGCGCAAAATAGGGTTTCGGGACCAAATTCTCGCTCGTACCTTCGTACTCGCGCTGCACTGGAAGCGAGGAAACAAGCCTCGCACGAACCACGTGTGGTTGGAATACACCGAGCGGTTTGCGTACACGTGATCCGCGCAGTTATAGACAGTGGAACCCGATTGGAGCGATCTTATTCGTGCCACGCTTAGTGAATTAGAGAAATCACGGGAACGATCTAATTCAGAAGAAAGGAAGAACATATTGATTTAATCGGTATCACAGGTATGTACAGTTCAGGACGAAGAGACACAGGGAAGTCCTTATACAGTCTTATTCTTAATTCCCAAAGACAACGGGCCCGTCTGACACACTCACACGGGGATTGCAGATGGGCAGGATGATGTTCAGGCCAAACGCGCTGGCTTGGTCGTCCAGGAACGGCCCCGTCCGGCTCTCCTCGGTCACAGCACGTCCCACGATGATGGCGGTGCAGGCGAAGACAAGACCACGCCGCGCGTCTCTCAAGCAAGGGTGATATATCGGGGTGAACGGCAGGGACGGCTTTTATGGCAAAGGGCGGTTACGCAGCTTCGTTCACACGCTTGGCTGAACCGCGCAAGTTGGTTATAAACGCCCTGGCTGCGCCCACATATCTCCAGCGATAGTCAAGTTCATACAGTGCGAGTGATGCAAATCCTCTTCAAGTCCTCTTTGCCGCATGTCCCCCTCTGCGAGTCCTGTTCAACTGCCGTGTGCACGCGAGTCCTTGGTAGCTCAATTGCTCTTATGGGCTGATAACTTGTTCAAGCGCTTCTCCCCTCAAAACTGATCAAGCACCTCTCCCTTCTCATAACTGAAGTGGGGGGCTTCGCGCAATCGGTTTTATTGCCAACGCTCTTAGCCCGATCGAATGTTCCAACCACGCCCTGTGACGCAGTGCTGCAGCCACACGCTGTGAGCCCTGATTGGTGGCTCATGCTTACCGTCATCGCCTCTGACGCTCTGCCTCGACTCCGCCCCGACCTCAACGCCGGCCCCACCTTTTTAGGCCTACCTCGTGTTAACTCGACTAGTGAGCGAGCAAAGGGCAGCAAAATGGATTGCGCCTACCGAGGTAGGATGGTTTGCCAGAGTAGGACCTATTCTCCTGTCTTTACACAACGCAGGATTAACACTGGAAGGGGCCTACTCTCACACATACTAAGACATAACTATACTACAAATGAGGCTACATGTTGCACGTGTGACTATCTATGGGGGGCAAACCTTTAACCTTGATTAAGCTCACTTTACACATCTCAAAACCGTAGCTATATATATATATATATATATATATATATATATAACTAGCTGAGGTACCCGGCTTCGCCCGGGTTGAATAAGAATAAGACACATATATGATGAAAAGAACATGTATATTTTAGAGCAATATCACAGTACATTTCCTACATGACGTTTTGTCAATTTTCAATTTCTCAAAACCTCTTGGTATACAACATTTCTGGTTTTCTGACTTGGTGCCAAGACATAAAGATTGCTTGGTTTTCCAACCCTCGAGCAGCCCACGTGCAGCTGGCCATGGGCAAACACTTGTTCTGTGAAGTTCAGGCCTACAACCTTCATTGATTGCCCCTGCGCCTTGTTGATGGACATAGCAAAACATAGCCTGATGGGGAACTGAATCCTCTTGAAGGAGAATGGAAGGTCAGGTGGAATAAGTGGTATCCTTGGAATGAATACTTTCTCTCCTCTGTATTGTCCTGAGAGGATGGTTGCCTCTAGGACATGCGGCATCATTTGCTGGATTGTCAATCGTGTTCCATTACACAGCTTTGGTGGATCAAGATTCCTTAGAAGCATGTTTGGTGCTCCCACCTTGAGAATCAACCTGTGTGTTGGGAGTCCTTGAGGCTGGAGACTGTTGAGAAACTCAGTTGGGAAGTTTACTGCCTGATCTTCATCTGTCACTTTGTCAAGAGAATCATAATTTCTTTCATGACCGGGAAGTTGGTGGAGGAGCAAATTGTTGATCTCTTGAACAGCATTGTTCTTGGGGGCCAAAATGGCTCTTTTGGCAAGCCATGATGAGTCCTGGAACTGGGTCTCCATATTGGGAAAGACCTTTTTGATCAAGTCATCTTTTGTTTCAACAAACTGTCCAAATGGTAGAATTATTTGTTCTGATGCATCTTGAGGGTATAGGCCATTGCCAACTTTCAAAAGCTGGCTTGAGAACGCCCCTGCAGTGTTGTCACCAAGAAGGTGGACTCTCATGTTGGTATTCAGGGTAAGTCTTTGCACATGTGGCCAGAGGAGATAAGAAGACTTGATACAGGCCTTGACTTGATCTGCTCTTGTGCCCCGTTGGATGACTGGGAGAGTCTGACGAAAGTCTCCAGCCAGAACAGTTGTCACACCACCCATGATTTTCTTGTTGTTGCGAATATCTTGGAGTGTTCTGTTCACTGCTTCGAATGCCTGCTTGTGGTTCATAGTAGCCTCATCCCAGATGATGATTTTGCCCTGTTGAAGGATCTTGGCGTTTGCTGAATTCTTGCTAATGTTGCAGGTTGGGGTGTCTTGCTTGGTCAAATCCAAAGGCAGTTTGAAAGTTGAGTGTGCTGTCCTTCCTCCTTCAAAAAGTGTAGCTGCAATTCCACTTGAGGCCACAGCCAGAGCAATTTCCGAATTTTGACGAACCTTGGCCAGGATGATATGAATGAGGAATGTTTTTCCTGTCCCGCCAGGAGCATCGAGGAAGAATATCTTGCCAGCATCATCATCAACACTCTTCAGGATAGAAGTAAAGGCTTGTGTCGTTGGTTAACCAAAAAAATATTTCCAACAGTTGAAATAATTATTGTTTCCAACAGTTGAAATTTAATGGAATTCGAATTCGAATAAAATCTCAACTAAAAAAAAAAAAAACGTTTATTCGTTCTTGGCGCGAAAAAACTGGTGCGAAAAATATATTCCAACAGTTGAAATCATCTAATCCACGTTGATCACGTGGATCAGTAATTTTATCCACGCCTATGTTTTATCCACGTTCACACGTCACGTGACGTTTTGTTAACTTCGTTCTTTTAAAACGTTGTTGTTTTAAATCTCAACTCGTCGCACGCCAGCCTACCGTTTTTCTTTCAAAAAGGTTGGCAGGTATGCTGAATGGGAGAATACTTCTGAGCCTATCCAAGATGGTGTTGGAATATGCCATTATGTTTTGTATGACAGAAATGGACATAACGAAAGATGTTGGATCAGAAAAAAGCATTTGGACATATTCAGAGTGAATGTTGACGATGAGGTCACAGCTGGGAAGTGCACATATGTTTACACACACATCTTCAGAACTACATGACGTCATACCTGAATGGAAAGAACATTTCCGAGCTTTTCCAATATGTCCTGGGTACATCCTTGTAATTTCTGAATGAAAGACAGACACATAATGTGGTCGATCAGACAAAATTGATTGGACAAATTCATAGTGAAAGTTGACGATAACGTCACAGCGGTGAAGTGAAATGCAGTCAGGCCTCAACATTCGCAGTCCCAGCATTTATGAGTTTTGCCTAGTTGCAGTTCATAGCATGTAACCTGTCTCTACATTATTTCTTCATGTATTCGCAGTTTAATAAAAAAATAAATAAATAAAAAAAGATATATATGTATGTACAGAGTGGTCCAGAAACCCTGGGCACATTTTGAAGAACGATACCTGCAACAAACAACTAAGTTTATTATTGTGCTTATTATTATTGTGGACCACCCTGCATATATATATATATATATATTTGATACCTCAAAATTTCAGGGTATTGATCAGTTTGAACGTTTACCTGATGTTCACTTGTCAAATGCACACCTTGCACCTTGAGAATCACCCTGTGTGTTGGGAGTCCTTGAGGCTGACGACTGTTGCGAAACTCAGTTGGGAGGTTTACTGCCTGATCGTCATGTCATTATATAAAAAGAAAAGAAGATCACATGCATAAATGAAAATGTTTGTCATCTTTCGCACAATGTTGAGCTAATCGACACGGATAAACGAAAATCCTGTATTTGTACATTTCGTATGAAAATGCACACATACAATGACAATAATTACGTTTCAGCAGACGATCCTTGCTCCAGCAACGATTACTTTAACGCAGGCCACGATCTATTTGTGATGAAAAATCACCACAGGCAGAACGAAACAGCTCGAATATAAACGTTGATCAGCAGCCAAAGAGAACTTGAGGCGCGATGGTTAGCGGTTTATACCTTAATGCTGTTGCAAAGTGGGCGTGTTTTGCTCAGGGAAGGTCGAGATTAAATCGACCGTCCTTGGTTAACCCAAAAAATATTTTCAACAGTTGAAATAATTATTGTTTCCAACAGTTGAAATTTAATGAAATTTGAATTCGAATAAAATCTCAACTAAAAAAAAACAACCGTTTATTCGTTCTTGGCGCGAAAAAATGGCATGCATTTTGTCATGTGCGACTTTACGTCACTCCTACGGACGTGAAAACATGTTTTCCTTAAAAAATATTTAAAAATAAATAAAATAGTACATAAATTAACAATAAAATAAGCTAAAAAACAATTTAAAATACAATAAAAAGCACATTAAAAATATATAAATATGTACGTACAGTATACTGTACGTATGCGCAACCGCTGAGTCTCATTCAAAACAGAGGCGACGTACAGTATTCCTTTACTGTGTCTGTGTTAGCCATGGGTCCGAAGAAGGATAATGCTTGTGTTTCCAAGCGTAATGTGGTTACGATGGACGATAAGGTAAATCTGATTAAAAGGTGGAAAAGTGTCGGTGATAGCGCATAGACCTTATCGCGAATCGGAACCGCAATGCGTCATTGGATCGGAAAGGGGCAATAGCGCCGCCACAAACTACACCATGGAATTGCAGCTGGCATGGTTTTTTAAACCATTGATATTAAAATAAAAAGTCACCTATAACCACCGGAATTTTATGCTGATTCTGAATCTGTGTCTAAAACTTTTCTCCGATGTGTAGTTCTTGAGTTATAAGCGGACATCCAGACAGACAGGCAGACACTCCTCCTTTATATATAGAGATTTTATATATACTAGGACGTGCCCGTACGTGGGTGCCCGTTCCTTGCCAAAAAAAAAAAAAAAAATGTCTTCGCCCATGCATGCATGGGCGTGCCCATGGGCCCATGGGCGTGCCCGTAAGTGCGTGATGTGACCGTACAATGAATGTATCGTCCCGACGCCGCAGCTCGGATGGCGCTGCAGTTAATCGGGCCTGTATCGGCAGAGTTATTATAAACGTGTACTACAATCGATCGTACCTTACAGCGTCTGCTCGCCACGTTCAGCATCAGTACGTCGTCACTATGACTATCCGTAAGTCCGGAAGTGACGTCCTCATTTGACTGTCCGGAAGGTCGCATATCGCAGTTACGATGAATCGCAAATTAGTTTTAATTAGTTTTAAAACATAGTTTAACGCCAACATAGCGCCAACATAGTTTGCCAACGTGAAATAAATGAATACGCTCTCAAATGTGCCGTCCGAGGCAGAGTCTGTTCGCCACGTTCGGCACACGTGATAGCTCGCTGCTCTCTGATTGGTTGAATCGTTTTTTGGACATAGCTCGGTAACTACTTCCCGATTAATATGAAACCTTGAAAAGGCACATCCTCAGGTCCCCAGCAATATACCTGGCAAGTTTCAAGTATATCGGACCCGTGGTTGTCGAGAAACAGCGGTCACAGACAAACACACAGACAAACACACAGACAAACACACAGACAAACACACAGACAAACACACAGACATACACACAGACATACAGAGATTACTGGAATTATAGATACTAGGGCATGCCCGTACTATATATATGCCCGTACTATATATCTATCTAAAATTATATCCCCCCCCTCTATTTACATGAAATGGTTTGGTCCATTCGCAACGCCAAAGCGAACGGCGAACGGCTTGCGAGTACAGTGACAATCCCCCCCCTCTATTTACATGAATGGTTTGGTCCATTCGCAACGACCACAGAACCCCCCCCTCTATTTACATGAAATGGTTCGGTCCAAAGCGAACGGCTTCCGGAGTTTGGTAAAGAAATCGCCATCGCGTACACAAACGCGCAGGAAAGCGAATGAATCGCAAATTCGTTTTTATTAGTTTTAAAACATCGTTTAACGCCAACATAGCGCCAACATAGTTTGCAAACGTGAAATAAATGAATACGCTCTCAAATGTGCCATCCGAGGCAGAGTGTGTCCGCCACGTTCGGCACACGTGATAGCTCGCTGCTCTCTGATTGGTTGAATCGTTTTTTGGACATATCTCGGTAAGTAATTGTCCGATTAATATGAAACCTTGAAAAGGCACATCCTCGGGTCCCCAGCAATATACCTGGCAAGTTTCAAGTATATCGGACCCGTGGTTGTCGAGAAACAGCGGTCACAGACAAACAAACACACAGACAGACACACACACACACAGAGATTACTGGAATTATAGATAGATATATATATATATATATATATATATATATATATATATATATATATATATTATATATATATATATATATATATATATATATATTTTATATATATATATATATATATATATATATATATATATATATATATATATATATATATATATATATATATATATATATATATATATATATATATAGATATATATATACATATATATTAATTGTGTCAAGATGTCAAAGTACAAATGTGTCTCATCAGCCTGTCAAGTGCATGGCACCTCATTTTTGTGCCTCCACTGACGAAGAGGCATTATGTTTCCGGGTTGTCCGTCTGTCCGTGATAGGTTTTCGTTACCGTGATAACTTGAGAATGGCTGAAGTGATCTAAGTGAAACTTGGTATGGGTATGTATCATGATTTAAAGATGACCTGATTAGGTTTTGGTGTCAACTTTTTGGAACTGAGAGTGTCTACTACAGGCTGCGTTCAGATGACAATGACCCATAAGATCCCGTCACAGAGGCCACATTCTGAGTGGTTTGAGTAAACATAGTGCAGCATGATATGTAATTCGGTAGGATTTTTGTGCTAAAATTGATTTTTTTGCAGATTTGGTACCATTTTGGATCAAAATAACAAAAAATGTTAGGGTCCAATTTTTTCTGGCACTTTTCAAAATGGCCGCCACCAGACAGGTCTAGGGGGATATCTGGAAACCCTTTATCTCTTGTTCTAGGGTCTGGTCAGTGAACAAGCTTGTGAATGGAATTCCAGATTTGTTCACAACAAATTCTACAGACTTGAGGGCTTCCCATGTCGTAGGGTCATCTTTCTCCAGCGCATTCATCTGGGCAATATGGAGTGGCATCAGCCTTGCATAATTGAGAAGGTCATGTGTGAAGAAGTATTTTATTTGATTTTCAAGGGCGGCGAGGTACCCCTCCCAATCTCCTTGCCTGCACGCACTGATCAGCTGTAACAAGCTCTCAATTTGTTCAAGGTATTGGTCGAGAAATTATGCCAGCTCTCCAACTCCTTGCTCCTTCTCTTTCTCTTGCATTTGGGCTGTATAATACGACTGAATATCTTCGAAGATTCCAACCATTTTAGGATCTCGCTCGTGGAGGGCCTGCTTCAACTCCACACATTGCAAACGCAGAGGTCCAGATGGAAGTTCACCGATGATGGCATCAAACTTCATCATCATAATGGCCAGGGCATTAATAATGTGGTACTCCACACCCCTCTTGAAGGCTTGCCACCATAAATTCCTCGGAGCGCCGCAGAAGAGTAGATGCCGCTCTCTATGGCGCATGTGTCAGCACCGCTGCCTTCAACTGTCTTTTCCAGGGCATGTAGTGAAGCGAATGCAATATGTAAGATACCGGCTCTCAAGACCCAGTTCCGGTTGCGAACAGACTCTTGAATCTGGATTGCACGATTATACAGATCAAGGTCAAGTGTTATGAGCGTGCGTCTCTCAGGGCCCACAATGACAGCATATATGTTTTGTGTGAGACTCATAACGGTGTATAGTGTGGCGTAGTCAGTGGGAGAGGTCTTGAAGAGGGGTGCAATAACCTCGGAGTTTGTCCTATTAACCTCAACATGTCCTTGCTTGGATAACAGGAGAGATTTTGTTGCCGCCCACGTTGGCATCACATCTTGTTTCTCAAGCTTTTCCTTTTTACCAATTCTATTCCTCACTTGAAGTATTGGAGCCGTAGTATTTGTACTATCCGGGCATGAAGCAGAGGATTCCATTGAGTCAGCAGGTGATGAAGGGAGTAGAGAGAGACCAAGCACTTCACCTTGGCCTTGGCGTTCCATGTGACCTTCAGAAGATGAAAACACAGATTCCTGAAATGTTGATGCTTCTCCAGTTACATCTGATGAAACAGCAACCTGTGGTTGGAGTCTTTCATTAGCCATGTAGTTTGTGAGCGCCCAGGTGTTGGTATAGTGTTTGTACTTGGGTAACAGATGGTCTCTTTGGCTGATCGTGTACTCCTCAAAATGGATTGGTTTCAGCTGTATGACTGGTTCTTCAAGATAATTGATCTTAACTTTGAGATGCTTGGATGGGACCTTGTCTGGGATGACTAGAGGGGTGTTGATCGGTTCAGCCTTCTCATCCTCCCTCTGATTAAGGACAATAAGTGTTCCATGGAAGGTATTCTGTCCATAGGGAGTATCTTCAAGGAGATCGATGTTGTCGATAGCAAACCAGACATTCACGTCCTTCTTCACAAAGTCAGGGAGACAGAAACCTCCAGTCTGCTGCATTCTCAGCAGCACAGCATGCTCAATACGCTTTTCAATGTCGAGTATGTGCTGGTAGTCGCTGCCAACATTCACAATAGTGAGATTGGTCATAAGACTTTTGTCCCGCACCCGGGAATGAACAGAGAGGGGCAGTCCGATTGGCAGTGGTGTTTCAACTCAGAGACGCCTGAATCCTCCATCATTCTTGGGTTTATGCTTGACTTGCCTGTCACTTCGCGTGTTTTGCATTAGGAATTGACATGCAACATCGACGGTTTTTTGCACTTCAGCATCTCGCCTACCAGTAACTCTTCTAACGTGAGGTCCAAACAAGAGTTGGTTGAGGAAGAATTGCAACATAGGTGGATTTTTAAAATCCTTCAAATCACCATTGAATTTCCAATGTCGATGATTCATGATCTCTCCCCTGAGTGCATTAGCCAAACTAACCAAAGCATCAACTGAAGCATTCTGTGTTGTAGCAAGTTCAACTGCCTCGCTGACAGATTTTGATAAAATCACTTTCACTTTCGTTTTTACGAACAGATTTTACAAACTCGACATTGGGAAGATATTCTTGAATCAACTCTTTTAGGTACTTTTTATGGTTGCCACAATAATGATCTATGTGATACTCTTCTAGAATCGATACATACTCATCATTGATTTCATTCATACTTAGTACAACGTCACCAACAGAGAGTGAGGTTTTCACAGATAAGAGCAACAGTTCATCACAAATCTCCTGAGTAATCGTATCCTTATTCACCCTGTCTGAGAATGTCCGTTGAGCATACCGTAAGCATTTTCTGTGATGATACTTTTCCTGGGCAGCGGCATCACCTTCCTGTTCCAGACCAGAGACGCATGCCCTGATGGTGTCGTCCTTAGTCGTGCTCTTGATATCAAGCAGAGTTCGACCCATCGGATCACTCAGAACCTGATGAAGTGGTCCTGAGTCAGATGGTGCACAGAACTTGCAGGAAGAAAATATACATTTCACCTCTTTTGGCACACATTGAAAGCGTCTAGGACGGGTCCCTTCTTGGTATTTCCCAAGACGACCAGGCCCTCTTTTTGATGAACTATTAGAGCGAGAGAGAGATTCTGAATGAGCCCGCTTCCTGTTTCTAGCTCTTTCTAAATGGTCTTTGTTCACAATAGGCTTGCGACAATCGCTATGATATCGAACATTCTCTCGCTGAGATTCATCTAAACTAGACAAACGATCTGCAAGTGGCTTGAGTTCATTCTCCCCTAACGATATACGCTCTCTGCAACATGCTAACAAGTCAGTAATCTTGTCGACACCCGGTTTCTTGACCAGTTTTTTCTGCGACGATTCGCCTGCCAGGCAGACAATACAGCTATTGGAGAGGTCTTGAGAGATTGTGTGTGATACTGCACTGTGCCACACTCAGTAGGTCTGTAATTGTGTTAGGCAACTGCTCCAAGACCTGAAACATAAGAAAAATGTGTGATGCCATAAATTCAACTTGATGGTATACTTTACTGTCGTGTATACAATTACAACATGTAGTAACATTACAAACTAGATTTGACCCTGACGCTCATTCTTGACCTTAACGTCGTGATTGACTACACATAATCTGAAACATCTTGGAAACTGATTATTTTTTTAATGCTGATAATGTATAATAAACAGGTACATAATTATGCTGAACACTTTCGCATCAATTTGCTGTGTTATTGAAAGCACCACAACACCATTTTATATTAGCTCTATGGTTATGCCCCACTCTCCCCTACATAATCTTGACCCTGACCAAATGACCTTTACCTCAGATCGATCTGGTACCATCATAATTCGACTCGGCACCCTGAAAAAAACCCAACTAGACACAAAGATCATCAAAATCAGCCAATTTGTTCCTGAGATATGCCCTTGGGCCTGCTCGGTGGCGGCCATTTTGAAAAGGGCCAGAAAAAGGGCGTTCTGGGGCCTGAAAAATTCGGACCCTAAAATTTTCTGTTACTATGGTCCAAAATGATACCAAACCAGCAAAAAAATCAATTTTAGCACAAAATTCCTATGGCACCCTGTTTTAGTACATTATTATCAGACTGCACTAACAGGTCGTTTAATCAAATGTTGAAGAAACAGGACTCTTTCCACAATGTTGATAATATAGTAAACAAACTTTTCATTTACATTTTCACAATTTACCCAAATTACCTTAAATCTATCATTAAGTACGTGCATAAAATATAAAGTTCAGCAAAATGCATCAGCCCTATCTTGGAATTCTGAAACCAAGGCAACAGTCGTACTATGTATGTGGCCTTATTGAGACATCATATCAAGACATTTGTCTTTCAATCCTGACAAATCTCACACTCTTACGATGTCTCTCCGAAAAGACCGACTGGACAACCCTCCCATCCACTTTCTGAATTATCCTCTTCAAGAAGTTCTGTCACTCAAGCTTTTGGGTTTCACTATCTGCCATGATCTTTCCTGGGAAAACCACATTTCAAATCTGGCCTCCAAAGCCAGTCGCTGACTGGGCATCCTCCATCGTGCTAAGTCCTTCCTTGGCACACCTGAGCTCCTCACCACATACAAGGCTTTCATCCGCAGCTCAATGGAATACTGCTCTCCCCTCTGTGCTGGTGCTCCTGCCTCACACCTAGCTCGTCTTCACGCTGTTGAAACCAAAGCGTTCAGAATCATTGGAATCTCCCGCGATGAAGCTAACTCCGAGGGCCTCTCACTCACTCACCGCAGGCAGGTTGGTGGCCTTTCCGTCTTCTACCGACTCCTCTCTGGCCTTGCCCCCCCCCCCCCCAGCTCTCTCTGGGCTCTGTCCCCCAAATATTCCTACAGGTCGCTCAAGATATGCCTGCAACCCTCTTATGGTTAAACTGCCAAAATCAAGACTCTCTGCTCACCTTCACTCCTTCATTCCTCTTTACTCCCACCTCTGGAACAAACTCCCTCACTCTCTTCAATCCCACGCCTCCCTCCAGGTCTTTAAAACAGCTGGTCACCACCATCTCTTATCTTCCTCCATCCAAAACCTTGATCTTTTCTACCCCCGCTAATTTCACCCAAAATCCACTTTTTTGAAATACCAACCCCTGTCCTGGAAGTCCTTGTGTTTTATACTTCTCCCACCCCCCCCCCCCCTTCCCATGCCTCCTCGCGCCAAGCCCTCTCCCTCCCACACATCTCCTTGCTCTCAAATGTTATGTTTGTGTGCTTCCCCTTCTCTCACTCTTTTTATAAATTTTGTTTGGTTGATTTGTTTGTGAAATAAATGTTAGCTCTTTCACGAGCCGCGATTCAGCATCCAAAAAAAAAAAAAAAAAAGTATGTAATAACTACTTCTGACCAATGGTGAGTTGCTAGTTACATGTGTAGACCATGATCACCAACCTAGTTTGCATTTCTCTATACTTTACTTCTGTCTTCATGATTACACCTGATACCTTGTGGGTTCGCTGGCTTGCAGACATCCGTTTGGGACTGCTGAGAATCATGGCTCGGGTGCTTCTGTTAGGTGCTGTGGTAGTGTGCTCACTTCTGCTGCTGAACGAGGCCCAGGCAGCACAAGGAAAGAACTGGGTTGTGATCGTCGCTGGTTCCAATGGCTGGTATAATTATCGACACCAGGTGTGCTTTATATCATCTCACAGCACAAATACCTACACCGTAATTAGTGATCAATAAATCAGTCAAATAATACATTTGACTGTGAGCTTCAATTTAGGATGCGCATTTTCAGATTGGTGCTTTGCAGATGCGGTTACATCTGTGTACTGTCCTTCGGACGAACGTAAAGCGTGGTGGCCATTAAAGGCCCCAAAGTGTCTTTTACGAAGAGTAGGTGAGTTATCGTCAGTACTCCAGGACAAATTACAATTTCCTACCGCATTCAGTCAAACGTCAATACCTGCTAGCCAGTTCATGAAAAATATGGGTGAAAACCTTCCCTGGCCAACCCTAAAAGATGGTGGCGATAATTTATTGTCATCATTGAAGAAGTCGTGGTTGTAGTTTGGTAGTTTATGATGATTTTATTCTGATTATACGAGACTAAAATAGATAATATGGTGTCTCTGTCTGTCTGCGATACATTCAGTCGTTACTTAATCCAATCTCAACCAAACTTGCCAGTGTGACTCGGGGTCACATGACGGCCGTTGTAGCGATTTCATCCCCCCGCGCCCCTTCTCCAACGTGGTTTTCTTAATTGGACTAACTCCATGTTAAGGTGTATAAATAGCTTATTCTGGTTTTTCCTGGGGCACACCCACCTGAAGTAAAGATTATTATAACCACAAACTATTCATTCAATTCTGCCCAACATACAATTACCTTTTTAAAGTCACTGTTGTTGTTTAACATGAAACTGAAAGAAATTTGGAAAAACTCGATGTCCTTGAGCCATTCTATGCTTATCACGTCCACCGCAGACTAATGGATCCGAGCCTTCTAGACCTGTTAGGCCTCTAGGTAGACTGCTAGGAAGGCCGTAATAATCTTTGACTAATAAAGGTGCTTAAATGAGTCTTTGCACATGAATGATGTATCTCATGCCTGTCCGATTCTTCCAGACTTCATTTTATATGTGTAAAGGTTAGAGACATCACAGAGGCGATCAAAATGCAAAGATACGAGACAGGACTGCGTATGGATTGTTTACAGCATATATCGGAGCCTCATATGTAATTTCTTCCAGCCATGGCTTGAAGTGTGATGTGAATATTGCCCCCGACACCCTTGGGGCCCAACTGTGAACTTTATTTGATGCATAACCCATTCCTAACGGTCGCTAGTATTGCTTACTACTCACTGTGGGGAATTTGGAGAACATTGGATGTGGTTTTGGTGACATACACATGCTTGAGTACTTGAATGAAGATTGGATGTGCACATGAGCTGTGTATACGCTGATAGCGGATAGCCCGCCACACCTACCGAAAGTAAATAAAAAAATCATTATAACCAGTTACGTCAAGTTGTGGCCGACTTCTCGTGACATTCATGATCAGATTTCTCCAAATATCCCGATCCTGCACTGCTCTGGCAGATACACCTTGGTTGCAACCCTTACCCCATCCATCAAGCACATACGAGTTCGACCTTTTCCTCTTTGCCCTCAACTATACCCAGTATGGTTGACTTCTCCAGACTTTTGTGTTCTGCACGCATGGTGTGTCCAACCAAAGTATGACAGTTTCTGTTTTAGCATCAAAGCTTCTAATGTACATGGTGGTATAATTTCTTCAATCACTGATTTATTCGTTCTTCTTGCAGTCCATGGGATTATTTCCTCCAACGCTGAAGTCGATGGAGGTTGTGTTTTCAGGTCACAATTTTAATCCGATCTTGACAAAACTTCACCAAATGGTAAAGGTGGTCATAAAAAGGAGGCTATTGATTTTGAGGTCAGAGGTCAAAGGTCATCTCGAGGTCGAATTTCTAAAATTGTCATTTTTCATCCGATTGACTTGAAAGTTGAACAGCATTTGCATATTGAGTCACTAAATTGAGAAACCGACTATTTTTTGAGGTAAGAAGGGCAAAGGTCAATTCAAGGTCAAACTTATAAATCATCAATTTGCATCTGAAAAATCGTCAATTTGCATCCGATTAACCTTAAAATTAAAGAGCAATTGCATAGTGCATCACTGAATTGGGCAACCAACGATTTTTGATGTCAAACGTTCAAATGTCAACTCAAAGTTAAACTTCTAAAATCATCAATTTTCATCTGAAAAATCATCAATTTTCATCTTTAGCATGGGGAAGGGGGGGGGGGGGGGGAGGATTTTGCAAGTATCATGCTCTGCACGATGTCTTTGTTGTTTGTCTGTCAATCGCCTACAGGTAAAAAATGTAAAATTGATCTTCACCAGATGGTAGAGGTTGTCATAAGGAAGAAGCCTATTGATTGATGTCAAATGTAGCCAGTTCATGAAACATGTGTGTCCATGTGTGGTCATCTTGAGGTTGAGGTTAGGTCAGGTCAGGTATGGGAGCATGTTCCGGAGCCACGCGTCGCCGCATTCACTTTCTGTCGGTACTCCAGGGGCCTCCGTCTGGCCATCCCCCAGGCTGATACCTGGTCCATCCCTATCTCTTTTTGATGCCGATCAACCTGCTGCAACCACGAGGCACGTGGTCGGCCCATTGGCCTCTTCCACTCAAGAGGCTCCCTTGCTGAGAGTATCTGGTGCGCTGGATCAGCGTCCGGAAAACGAACCACATGTCCATACAGCCACAGCTGACACTCACGGACCATACAGGAAACAAATCTCATCTGAGTCTCTCTCAGCAACCACTCGTTGGACACGAAGTCCGACCAGAGATAGCCAAGAATTCTCCAAAGAGATTTTGTTCTAAAGGCGTTAAGTCTCATTCTCTGGGCCTTTTAAGTGTCCAAGTCTCGCATCCGTAGAGCAAGACTGGAAGCACCAAGGACTTAAAGACTCTTACTTTCGTCCTCCTGCATAGATACTGACAGCGCCACACCCCATGATCCAGTGAATTTATGACTCCCCAGGCCTGACCCAAACATCTATCAACCTCTGGCTTGCAACATGCGGATACATGAATAACACTGCCAAAGTAAGTTAATCCCTTTGTGACCTCAACACCTTTGCCACATACAGGCACAGACAAGACGGTAGCATCCAATATGTCATTGAAAGCCTGAATCTTGGTTTTGACTCAGGAAATCCGTAATCCCAGCGATCCACCTCCTCCTTCAGTGCCTGGAGGGGCCCCGTAAGAATATCCAGTGTCTCCGCAAAGATGACTGCATCATCTGCGACATCAAGGTCAGAGATCTTGACACTCCCAAACGATGCACCGCAGCCTGACCTCTCCAACATCCACCCCAGAATCCAGTCCGTGCAAGCGCTGAAGAGTGTGGGAGCCAGTACACACCCCTGCCGAACTCCAGTAACAACTGGAAATAAGTCGGAGATTGAGCAACCACACCTCACAGCACTCTCAGTACCAGAGTAATGTTCAGAGATCAGATTGATCAGCGTTGGTGGCACCCCACGAAGACCAAGAATCCTCCAGAGGGCATCCCTATTCACCGAATTGAACGCTTTGCGGAGATCAACATAGGCGGCAAACAGCCCCTGACGAAACTCTCACTTGCGTTCGGTGAGGACCCGAAGCTAAGAATACGGTCAATCGTTGACCTCTTTGGTGTAAAGCCCGACTGCTCGGGGGGGGTGCAGATGGGGGCGGACCCTCTTAACAATGATCGATGCAAAGACCTTGCCCGGCACCGAGAGTAGCATCACCCGTCGGTAGTTGTTGCAGTCCTGGTGATCACCCTTCCCTTCCCAGAGGGGGACAACGAGGCCCCTCTTCCAGTCAGTTGGGATGATGCCTGTGCTTCAAACAGAGCACAAAACTGCATGCAACGATTCAAATACATCATTTCCACCAGCCTTGAGAAGCTCAGCATGGATGCCACAAATACCAAGAGCTTTGCCCCCTTTCAGCTGATTCACCGCCACCTGTGTTTCCACAAGTGAAGGCGGTTCACAGATAATTTGGGGGTCAGCATTTGGGATAGCAACACCCCTGACATCCAACTCAACAGCCGGTGGGTCAGCCTGGCACAGCCGCTCAAAGTAACCAGCCCAGTGGGCCTTCACTTCAGACTCCTCTGCCAAGAGGACACCATCCTCTGCTCTAACTGCAGTACACCTAGGGACAGGCTTAGAGGAACGCAATGCATGGATTCCTCTGTAAGCAGGACAATAATCGCATGTCCACAAGTGATGCTCTACCCTTTCACAGATTCCTCACACATAGGCCTCCTTGTCCGCCCTCAGCGAGCGTACAGTTTTACACCTCAGCTCCCGGAACAGTTCAGCACTGCCATCGAACCTGGCCTTGTGACTCTGGTCGATGGTATCAAGCGTCTCCTGAGAGACAAAGTTTCTCTTCGCGTGATGGTTTGGGTTCCAAGACGGCCAACATTTTTGTTGTTAGATGGTGGTATAACAACAAAAAGGTGGTCTAACAACAAGACATTTGTTAGATGGTGGTCTTGAAGGAACTCCACAACTCCTCAGGATCCCTCAAAGCATCCAGACCCCCAAAAACCCCACTCGACCTGCTCGCAAACTCCTCAGCAACCCTCTCCTCCTTGAGCTTGCCCACATCTAGCCTAGGCTGGGACGATAGCATTTTCTTGGATTTGAGCTGCAACTTTAAAGTTGCTCCAACAAGCCTGTGGTCAGTGTTGAGGAACTGAGCACTCCGGTAGACCCTGCAGTTCTGGAGTGTCCGCCATCGACCATCAATGAGCATATGGTCAATCTCCTTCGCCACACCACCAGCATTGGAAGACCAAGTCCAGCGATGAGGCTGTGGGCACTGAAACCATGAGCCAGCCACCCTCAGTCCATGAGTTCTTGCAAAGCTGAGGAACTTAGTGCTATTCTGGTTCACAGTCCCAGATACATGGGGACCAACACATGCCTCATAACCATCCCTATCAGTGCCAGTTGATGCATTAAAATCCCCCAAGACTAGAAGAGTATCTCTCTTGGGGCACTGATCAACCACAGACTCGAGCATGGTGTAGAATGCCTCCTTCATGGTGAGATCACTTTCCTCAGTCGGAGCATATACACAGACCAAGGAGATGACACCCAAAGAGTGACGAATCCTCAGTCTCATAATACGTTCATTGACCGGTGTTACCTCGACCATCATGGGCGTCAGCTTATTGGACACAGCTATAGCAACTCCCTGGGCATGGTAACCGTCAAAGCGACCAGACCAGTAGTAGGTGTAACCACCCACCATGATCTCGCCACTATCCGGCCTCCGAACCTCAGAAAGTGCTGCAACACTGATGTTCAAACGCTGGTGTTCAGATGATAGCAGAGACAGGCGATCTTCCTCTCTTAGAGTAAGAACGTTCCAGGCACCCACCCGAAGGGACTGCCTCAGGTTAACCCAAGGAGACCGTCGTCTGGTTGACGATGTCTCAGCACCACCCCGACACACACCTCCACAACCCAACCCAGGAAAGTTACCCTGTGCTTTTCCTCCTATTATCAAAGAATGGGGGTCACAAAGGCTTTACCCCAATCCCATCATCCGGTGAGCTGCCCTGGGAAGGGCAGCTACACAGGAGGTACTCCCACGGAGTTTTTTTTTTTTTTTAGTTGTGTTATTTGTGCGTGTTGCGGAATGACATGTTTTATGGTGGCCGGAGTGCAAATCCTGCCACCAACCTCCGAGAAATAGGTAACCCAACTGCAGGAGTGCATCAGAAGACACAGTTGAGCACCGGATATGGTTGGCTGTTGGCTCACAGGGAGCTCCTCCACCCTTTGACAGGTATTGTTTTAGCCCTGCTCGATGTCCATATCCAAACACCCCTTGGGGGCGACTAGACCAGGCGGGAAAAAATACAAACTTTTTCCTGCCCCCAGGAAAATGTGTGACTACTCTTAGTCTGGCTCCTACCCATTGACCTGCCTGGCTAGGTAAAACCTACCAGGAGCAAAGCTCCCGGCAGTATAGCCCAAAGGGTCACAGGAGCACGCAAGCCTCCCCACTACGATCAAAGTGGTAGTCACAATCTTGAGGTTAGATTTCTAAAATTGTCATTTTTCTTCCGATTGACTTGAAAATTTTACAGCATTTGCATATTGAGTCAATAAATTGGGAAACCAACTATTTTTAAGGTCAAAGGGACAAAGGTCAACTCAAGGTCAAACTTCCAAAATCATCAATTTTCAGCTGAAAAATCATCACTTTTCATCTTATTAACTTGGAAATTAACCAGCAATTACATAGCGCATCACTGAATTTGGAAACGATCTATTTTTGAGGTCAAAAGGTCAAAGGTCAACTCTAGGTCAAACTTCTAAAATCATCAATTTTCATATGAAAAATCGTCACTTTTCATCCTATTAACCTGAGCTTTGATCAAGATCGTCGATTTAAATCTTGATGAAATGGACAATTTTGATGCATCAAATCGCAACCTTTTTTGGGTGGGGGGGGGGGCGAGGGGGGGAGGGGTGGTGGTGGATTTTGCAACTATCGTGATCTGCATGATGTCTTCTTGTTTGTCTGTTTGTTTGTCAATCGCCTACAGGTCACAATTTTATACCGATCTTCACAAAACTTCACCAGATTGTAGAGTTGGTCATAAGGAAGAAGCCTATTGATTTTGTGTTCAAAGGTCATCCTGAGGTCAATTTTCTAAAATCGTCATTTTTCATTGGATTGACTTGAAAGTTGAACAGGATTTGCATATTGGGTCACTGAATTGTGTGTGTGTGTGTGTGTGTGTGTGTGTGTGTGTGTGTGTGTGTGTGTGTGTGTGTGTGTGTGTGTGTGTGTGTGTGTGTGTGTGTGTGTGTGTGTGTGTGTGTGTGTGTGTGTGTGTGTGTCTGTGTGCGTGCAGGCGAAACTATTTTACCATTTGGGCTTTCACATTAATAAAAAGGATTATAAATAATTTAATTGTGCTTGTTCATGTGCTTGATTATGTGCTTGTTATCATGTGCCTGTTAAAGTGGACGTCTCTCTGGCCATTCTCGGAGAGCCTCCTCAGCGTTGACGAGTCTGGCATTTCACTCAGGCCGACTGGCACGGGCTGCAAGCAGCCATTAATCATCTAGACTGGTCTCCCATATCCACTGCCTCTGACATCAATTCTTCCTGGGAATTCTTCCAAAGCAAACTGCTCTCTCTCATGCACAGATTTATCCCATCTCGTCTTCAGTTGTCTTTCCCTTCCTCCCGTCCATGGTACACTGAATCTTGTGGTGCGGTAGTTGCCCTGAAACAACTTGCCTTTGCCTCTTGGAAGGCAAATCCAACTGAAGGCAATTTCAGTTCTTTCCACCAAGCTCAGAACAAGTGTGTGTCTACCCTCAGGAGTGCCAGGAAGCACTATCTCTCCACACTCAAGAATGAACTCTCAAACCTGTCTCCTTCCTCCAAATCCTGGTGGTGTCTGGTCAAATCCGTTTCTGGTGTTTGTTCCCCCTCCATCCCCTCCCTTTCCTCAAATGGCTACACAGTTGACACCGCAAGTGACAAAGCCGAATGCCTCAACTCTGTGTTTGCCTCAAAATCTTGTGTCCCAAACCCATCTCTCTCTGTTCCCACCCTAAACAGTCGAACACAACTGCTCCTGGACTCTGTGTCCTTCTCTCCTGACAAGGTGGAGAAGTTTTTATCAAACCTCGACTCTGATTCTGCAAATGGACCAGACGGCATGAGCCCACGGGTCCTAAAATCCTGCTCTGCCACTCTATCTCACCCTCTATCTGTTCTTTTCACCCTCTCTTTTGCTCAAGGTCATCTGCCAGCATCTTGGAAATCAGCAAACCTTACCGTTTTACACAAAAAAGGTGCAAAAACAGATCCTTGCAACTACAGACCAATCAGCCTGCTCCCAATTTATCAGCAAAGTCATGGAATCCATCATTGCTTCGGATATCAAATCCTTCCTCTTCTCCAATGGCTTGATCTCCGATCATCAATTTGGATTCAGACCAGGTCATTCTACTCTGGACATGTTGCTTCTGCTGTCTCAACAATGGATGGAGGTCCTCCATGCCAAACAGGAAATCAGAGCCGTCTCCCTTGACATATCACGTGCCCTTCGATACGGTCTGGCACCCCGCTCTGCTCACCAAAGTCTCCTCCTATGGTATCCATGGAAATCTCCACGCATGGCTTGCAGACTTCCTCTCTGGTCGTAGTCAACGTGTGGCCCTGAATGGATTTCTCTCATCTCCCCTGCCTGTTCTGGCTGGATTTCCCCAAGGTAGTGTTCTGGGCCCTGTGCTTTTTCTGGTCTTCATCAATTATCTCTCCGACTCTGGGAAATCCTCTCTGTCTCTTTGCTGATGACTCCACTCTCTGCCGCTCCATTCCTCATCCCTCAGATTGGCAGTCTGCAGTCTCCTCACTCTCTGCAGACCTGGACAAAATCACAGACTGGTCGAACAAGTGGAACATGTCTTTCAATCCTGACAAATCTCACACTCTTACTATGTCTCTCCGAAAAGACCGACTGGAAAACCCTCCCATCTACTTTCTCAACAATCCTCTCCAAGAAGTTCTGTCACTCAAGCTTTTGGGTCTCACTATCTGCCATGATCTTTCTTGGGAAAACCATATTTCAAGCTGGCCTCCAAAGCCAGTCGCCAACTGGGCATCCTCCGTCGTGCGAAGTCCTTCCTTGGCACACCTGAGCTCCTCACCACATACAAGGCTTTCATCCGCAGCTCAATGGAATACTGTTCCCCCCTCTTGGCCGGTGCTCCTGCCTCACACCTAGCTCGGCTTCATGCTGTTGAAACCAAAGCTTTCAGAATCATTGGAATCTCCTGCGATGAAGCTAACTCCGAGGGCCTTTCACTCACTCACCGCAGGCAGTTTGGTGGTCTCTGTGTCTTCTACTGACTCCTCTCCGGCCTTGCTCCCCCAGCTCTCTCTGTGCTCTGTCTCCCAAATATTCCTACATGTCGCACAAGATCTGACAGCAACCCTCTTATGGTTTAACTGCCTCTCCCAACAACTTGGTTACAACCCAACCATCTCTTATCTTCCCCCATTCAAGACTTTGATCTTTTCTACCCCCGCTAATTCACCCCAGATCCACTTTTTTGAAATTCCAACTTCTTTCCTGGAAGTCTTTGCAGTGTCCATATGTTTTATACATCTCCCACCTCCCCCCCAAGCCCTCCCCCTCCCACATTTCTCCTGATGTCCCTGCTCTCAAATGTTGTGTTTGTGTCCTTCCCCCTCTCTCCCCATCTTGTCTACCGCTCCCCTTATTTTTTGTGTTTTATGTGTCGGTTTGACTTTTTGTGTGATTAATGTTCGCTCTTTCACGAGCCTCGATCTTGTATACAAAAAAAAGTATTAAAAAAATATAAAAAATTGATATATGTGGGAAAATTACACGCCCACACTAGGAATCAAACCCAGGTCCTCTGGTGAACCGTAACAGTGCTCTGCCATCTGATCGATCTGGGCGACTCTGACCAAGCATGCAATTTTCTCACACATTCTCTTTCCGTCATTGTTCCGGGGCAAACCGTAGGAGCACCAACGGCCTCCACAGATACACCTGCCAACTTCACCAGGTTGCATTCTTTGTATGAATTGTTTTCTAATATTTATATGCAAAGATGCACAGATAAAATTGTGGCAATGATCTACATTTGAGATGAAAATCTGCATTGATAAATTATTTGTCGTCATGTGTTTTGCAGGCGGATGCTTGCCATGCGTACCAGATAGTGCACAGCCATGGCATTCCAGATGAACAGATCGTTGTCATGATGTACGATGACCTGGCCAACAACACAGAGTAAGTTATTCTTACTGAAGTTTGTACTCCTTTACCATCTCTTCCCAATTGGGCAGTTTTCGAAGATTTGTTAGTTCTTAAGCTGCTGTTGATGTTCTCTATGGTGGTCTTGAGGTTGACTTGTGTGCACCTTCAAAGTGACTTACATTGTCTGTGCTTGTGGTTAACAACCATGAATTGTAGCACCAAACTTGCCATTTAAATTGGGCGACTTGTGTGCATGCGGTGGCGTAGTTATGGTTTGTGGCGCCCGGATCCAAAAGTCAATCCTAGCGCCCCACGGCACTGGCAAAGTCAGGAATTCCTATGGGGGGGAATATAAAAGAGCTCTAAGCTCCTTCGGCTGGCTCAGCAGGAGAGCTAAGCTCTCCTACTCTTTCCGAAGAACATCATGGCATCTCGAACATCCAACTAATGCTGGCAGACTGGACACCCGGTTTAACGTCCATCCGAGGGACGACACGCATCAATGCATCACCCCGACTGTGAAACAACGGGATGACAGTTTGGATGTAGCTGGGTCGGGATTCGAACCCAGGCTGGACAGCTTTGAGGTGAGTGTGCGTACCTCGAGGCCATCGTGCCAACCCAACATACTTTCTGAGGCCTCTCACCACATTTACCCTTCTGTCCAGAGTCCAGACCCCTCGAGTGCTAGCGCCTTCTTCGCTTTTTTCTCCCTCGCACGCATGTCCTCACTATACGTCATACGCCATGTCATGGGTCATACATCATGGGGTATATTGTGTGTACACACAGGCAGGGATTAAAGAAACCCTACTGTGAAAGAGAGAAAACAATTATGGTTACAAGTGACTTGTTGGCAATAAAAACAATCACATTTTCAAATGTTGTACTAAATTATCCTTCAGAGTGTAGAATCACAATTCAGCACAAACAAAAAACAGAAAAAAATACATTAAAGTACTAAAAGATTGAATATACAGCATATATGTACATGTGGATTTAATTGGTTACCATGGCAACAGTGGACAATGCTTCAAAACATTGCCATTTCTACACAATTTTGAGCAAAAATTTTGAGCAAAAAATTTTGAGAAAATTTTTTTTCAAAAAATTTTCTAAAATTAATGACACATGTCATGTTAATTAAAAATTTCTAAAATTAATGAAACGTCATGTTAATTAAAAATTTCTAAAATTAATGAACACCTAGGCAATTAAATTTCAAAAAATTTCTACACAATTTTGAGCAAAAATTTCAAAATTTTCCCTTCCAATCTGAAGCTGATACCCCTACCTGCAATTGGTCCTGTAGAGTGGCAGTCACCTTCCCCACTGGCAAGCCAGTGAGAGTAATCGGTTTAGTCGCCGACTACCCGACCATGCGGCACGTACCACTGGGCACATGTTACAAGTGGCAGTCACCTGACTGAAAAACCCGAGTTGCTATTCCATTCATTACAGAATCCGATTCGGTTTCCCAAATTGCCATTTAACACCATTCGTCGAGTCCGTATCGGGTACAAACCCGTCATTATTTACAAATACCCCCCCCCCCCCACCCCCGTTTCTTTAAGCATTCTCTTGCACAGCACCACACACAACCACATAACAGACGACGAACCCCCCTTGCTTTTCAAAAGCGCTAAGTGGAAAGATCACCATCTGTGCGGGAAAACTTGCTTGTGGAGGAAGAGTCAGACTTTGGAATGATGGAAGTTGAGGAGGTTGTCGGCTGGTGAGCACACCAATGAGGACGAGCTGTGGCGAGTCAAAGTTCACGCCACAACCCTTTCTCTCAGCAACTCCACCTCCCACAAGCTTTACTCCCTCAAGTCCCCACCTTGCTCAAGCGGCTTGAAAGACGGAACGCCAGAGCATTCGCTCGCTGCTGTTGAAACGCACTAGGGACCTGAAGACAATCTGCCTGCCTGTTCGTGCCGGAAAAGAGTTGACCACCATTGCTGATTGCGCTGGAGCAAGGTTGAGCTGCGCCAGACAGCACTGGGTGGACAACGTGGCGAAGAGTCAAGTACATGCCAGAGGCGAGAGAGCCACAGGAGCTCTAGCACGGGAAGATAGCTCCACCACTGATGTACACTATCTGTCTCTTGCTGTCTTCTAAGAACCTCTAATTTGTCTACTTTGACTCACAAAGAGCATCACATTCGATGGAGTTATCAACAATTGACCTCTTGACCCATCTGGGCGAGGTCTACATTTGTGCCTCACACGTTTCTTTGAAGAACTGACAACACACATGCTACACCCACTCTTTATAGTTCAATTACTCCTCCTTTTTGTATACTTGGTCGAGGCTCATATCAGAGCTAACACACAGAACATATAATAAAGGGAGCGGGAGACAACAGGGAGAGAAAGGGAAGCACAACAAGTGTAGAACAAGGGACATCGGGAGATCTGTGGAAGAGAGAGGGTTGGGGTGGGCTACAGGGGCTTTGAGAAAAGAAAACGGGGAATTTCAAGGAGGTGTGTTTACGGTGTATTAATGGGGGTAGAAAAGATCAAGGTTTTTAATGGGGGAAGATAAGACATGGTGGTGAACAACTGTTTTAAAGACCTGGAGGGAGGAGTGGGATTGAAGAGAGTGAGGGAGTTTGTTCCAGAGGCGGGACAAAAGAGGAAAGAAAGAGTGAAGGTGAGCAGAGAGTCTTGATTTTGGCAGTTTCACCAGAAGAGGGTTGCTGGCAGATCTTGTGCATCCTGTAGGAATATTTGGGGGACAGAGCACAGACAGAGCAGGGGGAGATAGGCCTGCGAGGGGTCGGTAGAAGACGGAAAGACCACCAAGCACCACCTCAGAATCAGCTTCATCGCGAGAGATTCCAATGATTCTAAAATCTTGTGGTTTCAACAGCATGAAGCCGAGCTAGATGTGAGGCAGGAGCACCAGCCCAGAGGGGAGAGCAGTATTCCATCAAGCTCCGGACGAAAGCTTTATGTGGTGAGGAGCTCCGGTGTGCCAAGGAAGGACTTCGCATGACGGAGGATGCCCAGTCGGTGACTGGCTTTGGAAGCCATATTTGAAATGTGGTTTTCCCAGGAAAGATCATGGCAGATAGTGAGACCCAAAAGCTTGAGTGACAGAACTTCTTGGAGAGGTTGTTGAGAAAGTAGATGGGAGGGTTGTCCAGTCGGTCTTTTCGGAGAGACAAAGTGAGAGTGTGAGATTTGTCAGGATTGAAAGACATGTTCCACTTGTTTGCCCAGTCTGTGATTTTGTCCAGGTCTGCAGAGAGTGAGGAGGCTGCAGACTGCCGATCTGAGGGATGAGGAATGGAGCGGCAGACAGTGGAGTCATCAGCAGAGGGATAGAGAGGATTTTCAAGAGAGTCAGATAGATCATTGATGAAGACCAGAAAAAGCACAGGGCACATAACACTGCCTTGAGGAACTCAAGCCTAGACAGGAAGGGGAGATGAGAGGATTCCATTCAGGGCCACACGTTGATTATGACAGGTGAGGAAGTCCGCGAGCCATGCTTGGAGATTTCCATGGATACCATAGGAGGAGAGTTTGGTGAGCAGGGCGGGGTGCCAGACCGTATCGAACGCACGTGATATGTCAAGGGAGACGGCTCTGATTTCCTGTTTGGCATGGAGGACCTCCATCCATTGTTGAGACAGCAGAAGCAGCATGTCCAGAGTAGAATGACCTGGTCTGAATCCATATTGATGATCCGAGATCAAGTCATTGGAGAAGAGGAAGGATTTGATATCAGAAGCGATGATGGATTCCATGACCTTGCTGATTATTGGGAGCAGGCTGATTGGTCTATAGTTGCAAGGATCTGTTTTTGCACCTTCCTTGTGTACAGCAGTAATATTGGCTGATTTCCAAGCAGATGGCAGATGACCTTGAGCAAAAGAGAGGGTGAGGAGAATTGAGAGAGGGTGTGAAAGAACAGCAGAGCATGATTTTAGGATCCGTGGGCTGATGCCGTCTGGTCAAGTTGCAGACTCAGTGTCGAGGATCGACAGAAACTTCTCCACCTTGTCAGGAGAGAAGGACACAGAATCCAGGAGCAGCTGGGTATGACTGGTTACGGTGGGTACAGAGAGAGATGGGTTTGTGACACAAGATTTTGAGGCAAAGTTGAGGCATTCAGCTTTTTCACATGCGGAGTCAGCTGTGTAACCGTTTGATGTAAGGGAGGGGATGGAGGGGGAACAACAACACAACAACATGCATTTTAAAGGCCATTTTCCCTGCTAGAGCGGGGGTTAGCCTTGCGGTCCCCATGACAATCTTCTCCATTTTGCCCTATTTTCTGCATCTCTCCTTGTTAACCCCCTTGCCCGCATTTCTTCTTCCACCATCTTTAGCCAAGTCTTTCTCGGTCTTCCCCGTCTTCTACTTCCTTCTACATTCATTTCCATCACTCTTCTCAACCAGTCACTTTCATCCTTCCTCAACACATGACCAAACCATCTCAACCTGTTCCTCTTCACAGCATCAATCACAGGCTCTATTCCCATCATCTTTCGCAATTCATCATTTGTCTTCCTCTCTCTCAACGATACTCCGCACATCCGTCGAACCATTCGCATTTCCACCGTTTCCAACCTTCGTTGCTGCTCTACGTTCATTACCCATGTCTCGCTCCCATAAATCATAACACTTCTCACACATGCAGCATACACCTTTCCCTTCAGCTTCAACGACACTCCCCTCATCATCAGCACGCCACTCAATTCCCGAAACTTCTTCCATGCACATCTCACTCGAGCAACCGTTGCCGAGTCTGATCCACCTTCTCCATTCAGCATGTCTCCGAGGTAGCAAAATGTTTTCACACCTTCCAGCTTCACGCCGTCTCCAAGATCCAACTCAACATTTCCTCCATCTGCAGCTCCCTCTGTGCACACCTTACATTTGAATGTAGCTGCCACACTGGTTAATGACCCTCTCAGACCACTACATTTTTGATGAACCCACTCAGCGCACATTGTACACTGAATGGAGTTCACTCCGACACCCTTCCTACACACAGCACAGGGCCACTTCCCAGTTCTTTCCACCTCACCACATGCTTTACCACTTGCCATCACCTTCGTCTTTCCGATATTCACCTTCAGACCATTTGTCTCCATACATTCCTTCCACGTGTTCATCTTTTCCTTCATTCCATCCATACTTTCCGCAATCAACACCAGATCATCTGCATACAACAACTCCCACGGTAAACCCTCCTTTACGTTCTGAGCCAGCACCTCCATCACAGCTACAAATAGTAGTGGACTTAGTACCGACCCCTGATGCACTCCCACCTTCACCTCAAACTCACCACTGTTCCCGTCCTTCGTCCTTACAGCTGTGCACGCTCTTTTGTACATTGCCATCACTACTCTGATCAACCATTCCTCCACTCCTAACTTCCTCAATGCCCATGTCAATACTTTGCGTGGAACCCGATCGAATGCTTTCTCCAGATCAACAAACCCAAGAAACAACTTCTTCCTCTTCTCCATGTACTTCTCCTGCAACTGCCTCACAATGAAAAGCGCGTCTGTCATTCCTCTTCCTGAGGCATTCAGCTTTTTCACATGCGGAGTCAGCTGTGTAGCCTTTTGATGTAAGGGAGGGTTTGGAGGGGGAACAAACACCACAAACAGATTTGACAAGACGCCACCAGGATTTGGAGGAGGGAGACAGGTTTGAGAGTTCATTCTTGAGGGTGGAGAGATAGTGCTTCCTGGCACTCCTGAGAGTAGACACACACTTGTTCCGAGCTTGGTGGAAGGAACTGAGATTGCTTTCAGTTGGATTTGCCGAAGGCAAGTTATTTCAGGGCAACTGCCTCACCACAAGTTTCAGTGTACCATGGACGGGAGGAAGGGTATGACAACTGAAGACGAGATGGGATAAATCTGTGCATGAGAGAGAGCAGTTTACTTTGAAAGAATTCCCAGGAAGAGTTGATGTCAGAGGTGGTAGAGATGGGAGACCAGTCCAGAGGATTGATGGCTGCTTGAAGACCGTGCCAGTCGGCCTGAGTGAAATGCCAGACTCGTTGATGTTGAAGAGGCTCTCTGAGAATGGCCAGAGAGATGTCCACTTTAACATGAACATGATCAGAAGAACCGATTGGAGCAGAAGAAGAGCAGACATTTGCTGGAAAGTTTGTCATAACCAAGTCTAGAAGAGAAGATGCTCCGTTGACTGAGATCCGGGTCGGGAAATTGACAGATTGTGTCAGTGCCAATGAGTCGCAGAAGTCCTTTGCTGAGGTGCCATGGCTGATGAGAGAGGTACCCACACCCAGCCAACTGGCATGATGACAACTGAAGTCGCCACATATGAGGAAGAGAGAGTTGGCACGATTGGATAGAAGTTGGTCTATGTTGTCAGACAGGGAGATGTAAATGGAGTCATCACTGTTTGGTGGATGGTACAACACATATGAACAAAAGGTGGGAGCGGAGGGGAAGCCGTAGCCAGAGGTACTCCTGGGGGTGGGTGGAGAGAGGGCAGTACACGGAGAGTGAGGAAGAGAGTTTTTGATAAAGATAGCAACCCCACCACCAGGACAAAGCTCAGGTCTATCATACTGGAGGAGGGAGTAACCAGGGAGAGATATTAAGGAATCAGAGACATCTTGAAGGAGGAAAGTTTCTGTTAAGCAGATCAAGTCTGGTTTGTCAAAAGCAAACTGTATGGAGAGATCATCTGTTTGTAGGGAAGGCCCCAGATGTCAGGAGAGAAGGTCCATATCGTTAAGGAAGAAGGAGGGGGAGGGTAAGACAAGGGAGAGCAGGAGGAGGAGGTAGGGAGAGCTGTTGATAGTGTGTTCGAGATTGCAGAAGAGCTACGAGAGAGGGCAGGATGAGGAGGACAAAAGGCTAAGTGGTGATGGGATGAAGAAGATTCCTTATTGTCTTTCCATTTCGGGATTGGCACCCGTCCTTTGATGGGTGAGTCAGAGGTTGACAATATGCCTTGCCCCTACCTACCCCACCTTGTCCTAATATTAATAATAATAATAATAATGCATTTATTTTGTATAGCGCTTTTCAGGAAGCCCAAAGACGCTTTGACAGAGTGCAAAACATAACGCATAGCAAAACATAAAGACAATTGCAAAAAAAGAAGAATCAATAGGGAAATATTCAAAGCACAAAGGAGGGAGAAGGAGAGGAGATAGTCAGGGGTTAGATGCTGTGGGTTAAATGTTGAATGCAGTGTTGAACAGGTGGGTCTTGAGTGATGTTTTGAATGTGGTGAGTGAGGAGGAGTCTCTGATGGTGTGAGGTAGCGAGTTCCAGAGGGTGGGAGCAGCGATGGAGAAGGCCCTGTCCCCCCAGGATCTAAATTTGGTCCGGATGGGGGGGGTCAGGAGGTTGGTACCAGCAGAGCGGAGGTTGCGGGTGGGAGTGTGTCTGGAGAGGAGGTCAGCCAGGTAGGATGGGGCCAGGTTATGGAGGGCTTTGTAGGTCAAGAGGAGGATTTTGTACTGGATTCTCTGGGAGATGGGGAGCCAGTGAAGCTTGTAAAGGACGGGGGTGATGTGGTCACGGGTCCGGGAATGGGTGAGTAGACGGGCAGCGGAGTTCTGAATGTATTGGAGTTTATTGGTGATTGTTGAGGGTGAACCATAAAGGAGGCTATTGCAGTAGTCCAGACGGGAAGTGATGAAGGCGTGGATGAGGGTTTCTGCAGCCACAGAGGAGAGGGATGGACGGAGACGGGCGATGTTTTTCAGGTGGAAGAAGGCTGTCTTTGTGATCTGTTTAGTGTATTTGTCGAAGGAGAGGGTTTGGTCAAAGATGATGCCAAGATTCCGGATGTGAGGGGAGGTGGACACTGGGAAACCGTCGATGTTGAGGGCAAAGTTATGGGTGGACTTGGTGAGCGTTTTTGGGCCAATGATGATTATTTCAGATTTATCACAGTTAAGTTTGAGGAAGTTGATTTGAAGCCAGGATTTTATTTCAGTGATGCAGTTTGTCAGGATAGAGTGGGTGGCGGTGGAGATGGACTTGGTGGAGATGAAAAGCTGGATGTCATCGGCGAAGCAGTGGAATTGGAGACCATGACGGCGGATTAAGTGACCGAGGGGGGACAGGTAAAGGATAAAGAGGAGGGGGCCAAGAACTGAACCTTGGGGGACACCTTGGGGGAGGGGAGCAGTGGGGGATTTGCAGTTATTGATGGAGATGAACTGACGTCTGTCAGAGAGGTATGATTTAATCCAAGAGAGGGCAGTGCCGGTAATGTTAAAGGTGGTTTCAAGTCGGGTGAGGAGGATGGTGTGATCGATGGTGTCAAAGGCAGCGCTGAGGTCGAGGAGGATGAGAATGTTGAGGTTGCCAGCATCAGAGGAGAGGAGAAGGTCGTTGGTGATTTTGAGGAGAGCAGTTTCAGTACTGTGGTTGGACCGGAATCCGGATTGGAATGTTTCATACAGGTTATTGGCAGAGAGGTGATGCTTGAGTTGAGTGGCTACAGCGCGTTCCAAAACCTTTGACAGAAAGGGTAGGTTGGAGATGGGTCTGAAGTTATTTAGGGTGTCAGGGTTTAGTCCAGGTTTTTTCAGAATGGGGGTAACAGCAGCAATTTTGAGGGATGGTGGGACGATGCCTGTAGACAGGGAGGAGTTTATTGTTGCAATGATAAGTGGAGAAAGAGCAGGAAGGGAGGCCTTGACAAAGCTGGAGGGGATGGGGTCAAGAGTGCAGGTGGCAGTTTTCATTCCGATGAGGAGTTCAGAGAGGTCAGTAGGGGAGACTGGGGAGAATTGAGACAGGGGATGGCAGGATAAGGGGGGGCAGGTGGTTTGAGGGGGAGCGGGTGCGGCGGTGGTCAAGCTGTTGTAGATGTTTTCAATTTTGCGTTGGAAGAATGAAAGGAAGGAGATGCAGTTGTCTATTGTGAATGACTGGGTGGTGGTGTTCAGGGGGCTGAGGAGTTTGTTTATTGTAGAGAAGAGTGCTTTTGGGTTTCCGGAGCCAGAGTGGATAATTTGAGAGTAGTAGGCGGAGCGGGCGCGGGAGAGGGCATCTTTATAGTGTTGTATGTGGTCCTTGTAGGCCTGGGAGTGAACTGTGAGACCTGTTTTATTGCGGAGTCTTTCAAGTTGGCGAGCACGAGTTTTCATTAGGCGGAGCTCAGGGGTAAACCAGGGAGCAGAATGGGTGAAAGAAACTGTTTTGGTTTTTATAGGCGCAATTTGGTCAAGGCAGGAAGAGAGAGTGTGGTTGTAGTAGTCAGTGAGGTCAGAAGGGGTGTGGAGGTCAACGAAGGGAGAAGTGGACATTTTTTCAGAGAGGGTCGATGAGAATGAGGCAGGTGAAAAAGCGTTTAGCTTACGGAAGTTGATAGTGCGATAATGCCTTGGTGCTGGGGTGGGGATGTTGATGGTCAGAGTGATGGCTAGGTGGTCAGAGAGAGTGAGGTCGGAGCCAGAGAGATGGTGCAAAATTAGTCCAGTAGAGCAGACAAGGTCCAAAATGTGACCACGGTTATGGGTAGGAAAGTTGACATGTTGAGTGAGGTTAAAGCAGGTGAGTAAATCAGTGAAGTCAGTGGTTAGCGTGGAGTCAGTGGAGTCCATGTGGATATTGAAATCACCAAGGAGGAGGATTGAGGGGGAGAGGGAACATAGCTGGGTCAGAAAGTAGGAGAAGTCAGACAGGAATGATGGGTGTGGTTTGGGAGGGCGGTAGACAACAGCCATGACTGACTGTGTGTGACCAGAGAGTTTAAAAGCCAGGTGTTCAAATGATGGAGCAGATGAGATGGAGATGAGGTTGGTCTTGATGTCTTGTCGGTGAATAACGGCAATTCCACCACCTCGGCCCTCCGAGCGTGGTTTATTGATGTAAGAATATCCATTGGGTGTGGTGAGGTTGAGCGTGTAGTAGTCCAGTGGTTGTTGCCAGGTCTCAGTGAGACAGAGAAAGTCCAGTTTATTTTCCAGGATGTAGTCGTTCAGGATGAGGCATTTGTTGTTGAGGGACCGGGTATTGAACAGGGTGAGCTTGATGTTGTTTTGTACGGCGGGTATGAATCCAGGTGATTTGGCCAGGGTTCGCAGACAGGAGGTGCGATTTTGTGCGTTGTTGTGACCAGGTGTGTTGGGACGATGAGTGGGAGTGCGCTGAGCCGACCAGAGGATGGGGATGGAGTGACCTGATTGTAAATAAACAAACTTACGACCGGAGCCACGGTGAATGTACCTGGGTCGACGCAGGAGTCCATTCGATCTGATTGCAGAGATGCATGATGGGGTGGAGCGGGTTTTAAGCAGGAGAAGCCTTGCGGCAGAGTACCGCAGAGCCATGCCAGCAGGAGCGAAGGCAAAGCGAGCACGCGGCCAAGGGTGAGGAGGCGAAACAATCGACACAACCAACGGGAGTGGGCCCGAGGAAACAGCGATGGAGCCGAGCAGGTGAAGCCCGGAGCAGCAGAGCAGAGCCGGGACCGCGCAGAGGAAGAACTCAATGGCCATAAATCCGCCACGACCACCAGGAAAGCAAGACACGGACAATGGTCCAGTCAGAGAAGCGGCGAGCAAACGACGCCAGCGTCCTCTCACGACCGGACCGGAAAACAGATAGCAAAATAACCTCACTATGACTGAACAGTGAACATTATGAAGTCGCTTCGTCGCATTATGTCGCATTATGAAGTCGCATTATGAAGAATATCTAATATTATGAAAACTTCATTAACGAGAGAGTTCTTAGAACACTTTACCCCGCGCAGTCTTGAGAAAAAGGACGCAGGTAGGAAAACTCGATATGGCTCGAGAGGATGATCATTGTTCATGGAAATTACAGCACTGTTACGCCATCTTCATTGGTAGGCAACTTGTTCCTTCTGTTTGCTGATAAATCCTCTCAGGAGAGCACAGTATTGATCTGGTGGAAGTTACTCTGTTTGTCTCCACACTAAACCACTGAAGCAGAGGGGTCTGCAAGCGGAAAATTTGATTGGTCAAGATGGCGTATAGGTTTGTCAACTTTCACAAGCAGATTGGCAGGGACTGCAAGCAGCCATTTCTCTTCAGTACTGGTCTCCCATATCTACTGCCCCTGATGCAAAGTCAGCCTGGGAATTCTTCCACAGAAACCTGCTCTCTCTCTCTCTCTCTCTCTCTCTCTCTCTCTCTCTCTCTCATGCACAGATTCATCCAATCCCATCTTAAATTATCCTACCCTTCTTCCTGCTCATGGCACCCTGAATACTGTGGTGAGGCAGTTGCTCTGAAACAATTAGCCTTCCCTTCCTGGAAGGCAAATCTGCCAGAAGGTAATCTCAGTGCAGTCCAAAAAGCCCATAATAAGTGTGTGTGTCTGCCCTCAGGAGAGACAGAAAACAACATCTGTCCATCCTCAAGAATGAACTTTCAAACTTGTCTCCCCCCTAAAACCTGGTGGCTTTCTACAAATGGCACCACAGCCAATTCCTCTCGTGAGCAGGCCGAATGTCTCAACTCTGTGTTTGCTTCCAAATCTTGTGTCCCCAACCCCTCACTCTCAGTACCCATCCTTCCCTGTTGTACCCAACTGCTCCTGGACTCTGTCATTTGCACCTGAAAAGGTAGGGAAGGTTATTTAAACCCACAACTCTGACTCTGCAACTGGACCAGACTGTATCATCACGTCTCCTAAAAACCTGCTCTGCTGCCCTTGCACATCCTCTCTTTGCCCTTTTCACTCTGTCATTTCCCCTCGGTTATCTTCCATATATTTAGAACTCGGCCAACATCACTGCGCGACATAAAAAGGGGTAAAAACGGATCCCTTTAACTTCAGACCAATCGGCTTACTTCCAATCATCAACAAGGTCATGGAATCCATCATCGCAGTTAATATGAAATTCTTACTTTTCTCAAACAACCTCATCTCAGATCAACAATTTGGTTTCAGACAGGCCTCTCCATCTTGGACATGCTGCTTCTATCCTCCCAACAACTTATGGAGGCCCTCAATATCAGACATGAGATCAGGACCGTCTCTCTCGACATATCTCGTGCTTTTGATACAGTCTGCCATCTCGCCTTGCTCTCCAAACTCTCTGCCAACTCCACAAGTTGGTATCCAAGCCAACTCCACACATGGCCTAACGACTTCCTCTACTCTCGTAGCCAACGTGTGACTCTCACTGGAATCCTTTCATCCCCTTTCCCTATCAAGGCTGGAGTGCCCAAAGGCAGTGTTCTGGGACCAGTCCTATTCCTGGTCTTCACCAATGATCTCTTTGACTCTGGAAAATCCTCTTTATCTATTTGCTGATGACTCCACCCAGTGCCGTGACATCCCTCATCTTTCAGACAGGTAGGCTGCAGCCTCTTCCCTCTTTTCAGACCTTAAAAACAAATCACAAGATGCTCAAACACTTGGAACATGTTCTTCAATCCTGACAAATCTCACTCTCACTATCTCTATGAAAGGACAGTCTGGCAAACCCTTTTATCTACTTTCCTACCAAACCTCTTTTGGAAATTCAGTCCTTCAAACTCCTGGGTCTCACTATTGGCCATGATCTTTCTTGGGCAAACCACATTTCGAAATTGGCCTCGGAAGCCAGCCACCAACTGGACATTCTCCGTTATACAAAGTCCTTCCTTGGCACACCTGTACTCCAACCACCTACAAGGCCTCCATCCATAGTTTGATGGAGTACTGCTCTCCCCTCTGGGCTGGCTCCCCTGCCTGACATCTTGCTAAGCTTGACGCCGTGGAAACAAAGGCCTTCAAGATCATTGGAATCTCCCGCGCTGAAGCAAGTCCATGGGGTTACCACTTCGTCATCGCAGACAGGTGGGTGATCTCTGTCTTCTACCACCTCCTTTCTGGTCTTGCACCCACTGCTCATTCCTTGATTTGTCCCCCTCTCCCCTCCCCCCCACACCCCAAGTTTTTGCAGGACTCATAAGGTCGACCATCAACCCCCTTCTGGCGAAACTACCTAAATCC
>NC_136271.1:5179805-5184805 GCF_964187855.1 Myxine glutinosa
CAAAAACAGGGATTGAACACGTGGACGATTTTTGGGGTATCTACAAACATTCATGCCAAAAACAGGGATTGAACACGTGGACGATTTTTGGGGTATCTACACACATTGATGCCAAAAACAGGGATTGAACACGTGGACGTTTTTGGGGTATCTACACACATTGATGCCAAAAACAGGGATTGAACACGTGGACGATTTTTGGGGTATCTACACACATTGATGCCAAAAACAGGGATTGAACACGTGGACGTTTTTGGGGTATCTACACACATTGATGCCAAAAACAGGGATTGAACACGTGGACGATTTTTGGGGTATCTACACACATTGATGCCAAAAACAGGGATTGAACACGTGGACGTTTTTGGGGTATCTACACACATTGATGCCAAAAACAGGGATTGAACACGTGGACGTTTTTGGGGTATCTACACACATTGATGCCAAAAACAGGGATTGAACACGTGGACGATTTTTGGGGTATCTACACACATTGATGCCAAAAACAGGGATTGAACACGTGGACGTTTTTGGGGTATCTACACACATTGATGCCAAAAACAGGGATTGAACACGTGGACGTTTTTGGGGTATCTACACACATTGATGCCAAAAACAGGGATTGAACACGTGGACGTTTTTGGGGTATCTACAAACATTGATGCCAAAAACAGGGATTGAACACGTGGACGTTTTTGGGGTATCTACACACATTGATGCCAAAACCAGGGATTGAACACGTGGACGTTTTTGGGGTATCTACACACATTGATGCCAAAAACAGGGATTGAATACGTGGACGATTTTTGGGGTATCTACACACATTGATGCCAAAAACAGGGATTGAACACGTGGACGATTTTGGGGTATCTACACACATTGATGCCAAAAACAGGGATTGAACACGTGGACGATTTTTGGGGTATCTACACACATTGATGCCAAAAACAGGGATTGAACACGTGGACGATTTTTGGGATATCTACACACATTGATGCCAAAAACAGGGATTGAACACGTGGACGTTTTTGGGGTATCTACACACATTGATGCCAAAAACAGGGATTGAACACGTGGACGTTTTTGGGGTATCTACACACATTGATGCCAAAAACAGGGATTGAACACGTGGACGATTTTTATTGGTGCGAACTTTGTGATGCTTCAAACACGAGCAGATTAAAATAAGTATTCTTTCAGGGCGCAAAATGACACCAAATGGACTTTATTAAATACAATAAATGTATGAACAATTTATAATGCAGCATTCAAATAAATAAATAAATAAATTAATAGATTTTGAAGCATTTTCTTTGGTTTCTTGAGGGTGCAGTAGATCACGTGGCCAATCTGTTTAAATGAGGGCCCAGTAGATCACGTGGCTCATCTGTTTAAATGAGGGCCCAGTAGATCACGTGGCCAATCTGTTTAAATGAGGATGCAGTAGATCACGTGACAAATCTGTGTAAATGAGGGTGCAGTAGATCATGTGGCAAATCTGTTTAAATGAGGGTGCAGTACATCACGTGGCAAAATCTGTTTAAATGAGGGTGCAGTAGATCACGTGGCAAATCTGTTTAAATGAGGGTGCAGTAGATCACGTGACAAATCTGTTTAAATGAGGGTGCAGTAGATCACGTGGCAAATCTGTTTAAATGAGGGTGCAGTAGATCACGTGGCAAAACTGTTTAAATGAGGGTGCAGTAGATCACGTGGCAAATCTGTTTAAATGAGGGTGCAGTAGATCACGTGACAAATCTGTTTAAATGAGGGTGCAGTACATCACGTGGCAAATCTGTTTAAATGAGGATGCAGTAGATCCCGTGACAAATCTGTTTAAATGAGGGTGCAGTAGATCACGTGGCAAATCTGTTTAAATGAGGGTGCAGTAGATCACGTGACAAATCTGTTTAAATAAGGGTGCAGTAGATCACGTGACAAATCTGTTTAAATGAGGGTGCAGTAGATCACGTGACAAATCTGTTTAAATGAGGGTGCAGTAGATCACGTGACAAATCTGTTTAAATGAGGGTGCAGTAGATCACGTGACAAATCTGTTTAAATGAGTGTGCAGTAGATCACGTGACAAATCTGTTTAAATGAGCGTGCAGTAGATCACGTGACAAATCTGTTTAAATGAGGGTGCAGTAGATCACGTGACAAATCTGTTTAAATGAGGGTGCAGTAGATCACGTGGCAAATCTGTTTAAATGAGGGTGCAGTAGATCACGTGACAAATCTGTTTAAATGAGGGTGCAGTCGATCACGTGGCAAATCTGTTTAAATGAGCGTGCAGTAGATCACGTGGCAAATCTGTTTAAATGAGCGTGCAGTAGATCACGTGGCAAATCTGTTTAAATGAGCGTGCAGTAGATCACGTGGCAAATCTGTTTAAATGAGGGTGCAGTAGATCACGTGACAAATCTGTTTAAATGAGGGTGCAGTCGATCACGTGGCAAATCTGTTTAAATGAGGGTGCAGTCGATCACGTGGCAAATCTGTTTAAATGAGCGTGCAGTAGATCACGTGGCAAATCTGTTTAAATGAGGGTGCAGTCGATCACGTGACAAATCTGTTTAAATGAGGGTGCAGTCGATCACGTGGCAAATCTGTTTAAATGAGCGTGCAGTAGATCACGTGGCAAATCTGTTTAAATGAGCGTGCAGTAGATCACGTGGCAAATCTGTTTAAATGAGGGTGCAGTAGATCACGTGACAAATCTGTTTAAATGAGGGTGCAGTAGATCACGTGGCAAATCTGTTTAAATGAGGGTGCAGTCGATCACGTGGCAAATCTGTTTAAATGAGCGTGCAGTAGATCACGTGGCAAATCTGTTTAAATGAGCGTGCAGTAGATCACGTGGCAAATCTGTTTAAATGAGGATGCAGTAGATCACGTGACAAATCTGTTTAAATGAGGGTGCAGTAGATCATGTGGCAAATCTGTTTAAATGAGCGTGCAGTAGATCACGTGGCAAATCTGTTTAAATGAGGGTGCAGTAGATCATGTGGCAAATCTGTTTAAATGAGGGTGCAGTAGATCACGTGACAAATCTGTTTAAATGAGGGTGCAGTAGATCACGTGACAAATCTGTTTAAATGAGGGTGCAGTCGATCTCGTGGCAAATCTGTTTAAATGAGTGTGCAGTCGATCACGTGGCAAATCTGTTTAAATGAGCGTGCAGTAGATCACGTGGCAAATCTGTTTAAATGAGGATGCAGTAGATCACGTGACAAATCTGTTTAAATGAGCGTGCAGTAGATCACGTGGCAAATCTGTTTAAATGAGGATGCAGTAGATCACGTGACAAATCTGTTTAAATGAGGGTGCAATAGATCATGTGGCAAATCTGTTTAAATGAGGGTGCAGTAGATCACGTGACAAATCTGTTTAAATGAGGGTGCAGTAGATCACGTGACAAATCTGTTTAAATGAGGGTGCAGTAGATCACGTGACAAATCTGTTTAAATGAGGGTGCAGTAGATCACGTGACAAATCTGTTTAAATGAGGATGCAGTAGATCACGTGGCAAATCTGTTTAAATGAGGGTGCAGTAGATCACGTGGCAAATCTGTTTAAATGAGGGTGCAGTAGATCACGTGGCAAATCTGTTTAAATGAGGGTGCAGTAGATCACGTGGCAAATCTGTTTAAATGAGGGTGCAGTAGATCACGTGACAAATCTGTTTAAATGAGGTGCAGTAGATCACGTGGCAAATCTGTTTAAATGAGTGTGCAGTAGATCACGTGACAAATCTGTTTAAATGAGTGTGCAGTAGATCACGTGGCAAATCTGTTTAAATGAGCGTGCAGTAGATCACGTGGCAAATCTGTTTAAATGAGGGTGCAGTAGATCACGTGACAAATCTGTTTAAATGAGGGTGCAGTAGATCACGTGACAAATCTGTTTAAATGAGTGTGCAGTAGATCACGTGACAAATCTGTTTAAATGAGCGTGCAGTAGATCACGTGACAAATCTGTTTAAATGAGGGTGCAGTAGATCACGTGACAAATCTGTTTAAATGAGCGTGCAGTAGATCACGTGACAAATCTGTTTAAATGAGGGTGCAGTAGATCACGTGGCAAATCTGTTTAAATGAGGGTGCAGTAGATCACGTGACAAATCTGTTTAAATGAGGGTGCAGTAGATCACGTGGCAAATCTGTTTAAATGAGGGTGCAGTAGATCACGTGGCAAAACTGTTTAAATGAGGGTGCAGTAGATCACGTGGCAAATCTGTTTAAATGAGGGTGCAGTAGATCACGTGACAAATCTGTTTAAATGAGGGTGCAGTACATCACGTGGCAAATCTGTTTAAATGAGGATGCAGTAGATCCCGTGACAAATCTGTTTAAATGAGGGTGCAGTAGATCACGTGGCAAATCTGTTTAAATGAGGGTGCAGTAGATCACGTGACAAATCTGTTTAAATAAGGGTGCAGTAGATCACGTGACAAATCTGTTTAAATGAGGGTGCAGTAGATCACGTGACAAATCTGTTTAAATGAGGGTGCAGTAGATCACGTGACAAATCTGTTTAAATGAGGGTGCAGTAGATCACGTGACAAATCTGTTTAAATGAGTGTGCAGTAGATCACGTGACAAATCTGTTTAAATGAGCGTGCAGTAGATCACGTGACAAATCTGTTTAAATGAGGGTGCAGTAGATCACGTGACAAATCTGTTTAAATGAGGGTGCAGTAGATCACGTGGCAAATCTGTTTAAATGAGGGTGCAGTAGATCACGTGACAAATCTGTTTAAATGAGGGTGCAGTCGATCACGTGGCAAATCTGTTTAAATGAGCGTGCAGTAGATCACGTGGCAAATCTGTTTAAATGAGCGTGCAGTAGATCACGTGGCAAAACTGTTTAAATGAGGATGCAGTAGATCACGTGGCAAATCTGTTTAAATGAGGGTGCAGTAGATCACGTGGCAAATCTGTTTAAATGAGCGTGCAGTAGATCACGTGGCAAATCTGTTTAAATGAGGGTGCAGTAGA